>NC_142049.1:6356545-6579045 GCF_982192425.1 Myodes glareolus
TTGCTTGCTTCAATTTATTTTGTAAGTCAGTATGTAAACCGCCTACTTGATTAACTACTGTGATTCTGCTGCAGCTGGGATAGGAGCTGCGATGCCACATCACATGCCAAACTCAGAAGAGAAACAAGGAAAAAGTAAATAAACTCTGCTTAGAATACAAAAGGAGGCACTATTAGGAGAGAGAGAGAGAGAGAGAGAGAGAGAGAGAGAGAGAGAGAGAGAGAGAGAATGGCCTGTTGTATGTGTGCTCGTCTGTATGGGCAAAGACTCTATGCGGCCAGACAGGGATCCCCAGCTATTGTCTCCAAATCATCAGTGGCTTGGCTTTTCCACAAGAATGCAAATTATGTTATTTGCTGACATTGTGTGTCAATTAAAGATAAAATGTGAATTCTCCCACAGTACACTCCTACTGGCATAGTATCTGGATTCTCTAAAATCTGTAACCCAGCTTTGCAAAGATGCTAGTTGTTCTACGTAAACCTTGTGAAGGCAAGGCCTCAGCATAGTTGCATAAGATTTCAAGCTCCAGGAAGATCCTGGCTGTGTGAGCTTCAGTTATAGCATCTAAGAAGGAATTCACTTTCTCCATTCCCTTCCTATTGAATCTGTGCTGATGCCATGCTTATTCCCCAAATCACAAGATTCAGGATTGAGGTAGATTTTAATCTCTCTTCTCCCTCTTACGTTGTCTAGAATATGACACTGAATTCCATGGATACCATTTTTTATATAATGGTTTCTAATCCTTACCCAAAATTGCATCCCCACTCCCATTTTCTTCTTCTTCTTCTTCTTCTTCTTCTTCTTCTTCTTCTTCTTCTTCTTCTTCTTCTTCTGCTTCTGCTTCTGCTTCTGCTTCTGCTTCTGCTTCTGCTTCTGCTTCTGCTTCTGCTTCTGCTTCTGCTTCTGCTTCTGCTTCTTCTGCTTCTTCTGCTTCTTCTGCTTCTTCTGCTTCTTCTGCTTCTTCTGCTTCTTCTGCTTCTTCTGCTTCTTCTGCTTCTTCTGCTTCTTCTGCTTCCTCTTCCTCTTCCTCTTTCTGGCATTGTTACAAATTACTATTTAGACATCTACCTGGTTTCCCTTCCTCTGCTATTTCCTCCCTATCATTTTTCCATAATTTGGGGATTTGCTTTGTGATCATTTCCATCATCACGGGATCTCTCCTTCATCTTCTAAACTTTGAGTAGCTTCCCATTGGCAGGTCTTGTACCATAGCTAGATTGTCTCTGACCCTCCAATTCACCTTAACAGTTGCTTTGCCTACAATTAACAGTTCTTTGCTCTCTGGGTCTTGTGGTTTATGGTAGCTTGATTTTTGCTCTTTCAAAAATCACAAATCAAATGTTTGGCTTCTTTACAGAATCTCTACTTAAAATACCAAGCATAATCATGCATCATTAATGCCTTTTCTGCATGATACAGTAGTTAGCTCTACTATCAAATGTATGTAGTACTTACATATTTGGTCACTAATCTATTTTGTATGAGTGTTTTTACTAAAAAAGTATTTTGCAATAGTTTATTCCTGAGAAGTTAATGTAATTCTAAGAAATCCAAAATAAATCCAGTTCAATACGTAGAACATATGCAAAATTATATCTTATCCCCAAGATTTATTGCACAAATAGGTGTCTAATATTTTGTGATAAATAAATAAATATTTCATAAATCATACATCAATCATTAGAATTATATTTAAGTATGTATTTGGTAGCAAAACACCATTATTACCTCCAAGTTTCTTCTAGAGAGATAAAAAGCTGTAACATCTTCTGTTAGAGTTTTGCTATAGCTAATTCTATTTAGATGCCTTATCTTGTCTAACCAGCTGCATGCCTCAGATAAAAAAATAATGTGTATTTGAATCATGTTTACCTTTTATAGGCTTATGCAAACAAATAAATACCATTATTACCTAAATGTCCCATGATAGTAAGAGCAAAATAAGAAGAGGCTTACTGTGGTGATATTTTGTTTGGGCTTTAACAAAGAAAGCTTGCCTGAAGATCAGAGGGTGGAGTTAGGCACACTAGTTAGCAACAGAGGCCAGGCCATGGTAGCACACACCTTTAATCTTAAAACTCAGAAAACAGAGACAGAGACAGGTGGATCTCTGTGAGTTCAAGGCCACCCTAGGATACACAAGATTTGATGAATCTAAAAGAGAAACAGAACCAAGCAGTGGTGGCACATACCTTTAATCCCAGCACTAGGGAGGTGGAGTTGAGAAGTGGCATGCTTGGGTGGAGGGAGGAATATAAGGAAGGAGGAGACAGGAACTCAGGATTCAGTCTGAGGTTTATTAGAGAAGTCATTCAGTCTGAGAACATGTATGAAAGAAGATACCACATTCGGTTTTAGGATTTCATAGAGGCTGATTGCTCTGCTTCTATGATGTTTCAGTTTTCACCCCCTAATAACTGATTCTGGGCTTTTATTATTAAGACCAATTAAAATTTATGCTATATCTTACAAAACCCTACCTTAAATGGATAACTCCATCAAGTGGTAACTTCACTCTCTAATTTGAGTTGAGTGAAGAAAATAATTGCCAGACAAATATCATTTAAAATGCAATGGGTGAAAGCTAGCCAGATAGCCTTTATATTCATCGGAATTTAGCAACCACTGTGTAGACAAAGTCTAGTCTCTGAAGACAGAAATCCAGAACATCCGTTTCAATACTTAAGATCACCGCTGGGGCATATTGACCTCTAATTCAATATCCACAGTATCACAGAATGAGATCAAATCTTCAAGGAACCCTGCTTTGCATTTAATCAAAAATAAAAATTCAGTTGCTCTATATCCTAAGTGCTTTTATTCATAGCAAATAGGACTTTAAAAGTTGCCTATAACGTTTCAGTGACAGAAACCAACAAAGAACAGCTCCCCAGGACCTATACATTTTTCATGTGAATCATAAGACGTAAGTAACCAACTACTACTTTATACCAGAGGACAGAGAAGGAAACAAAAAAGGTTTTAAGCACCCTGCAATAGCATAAAGAAAGTTGGAATCGCAAAATAATTTTGTAACCACTTAATATTTGATGCTCACAGGCAAGATAACACGATTGCACTTTGTGCTGTATTTTGGAATATATGTATATGCTTACACATATATGCATGTTAATAACAACTAATAAAGAAAGAGTCCACAATTTGAAAGAGAGCAAGGAGTATACGAGGGGCTTTGAAGGGAGGAAAGGGAAGGGAGAAAATAGCTATAATGATGCTTTAATCTCAAAAATTTAAAGAAAGTAAAGTCTAGAAAAGTAGATCAGCATTTATATTAGTGCTGTAAATAAAGACTTAAGTTGGGCAGAGATCCCTTTGCTTGTTCCTTATCCACCATTCCAGAAGATAGGAGGCAGGATCTTCTAAAGGAAGGAGAGACAAACTGAAGAGCTTTGCCGTCTCTCCACATGATCTCATGGCATGATTCATATGAGCTTATTCTCCGCACTGCTTGTTTGTAAAACACATCAATACACACAATTCCAATCCCGGTCCTACATGGTTTATTTTGCATATTTCTAATGTCTTCCTATCTTGTTTATTTCATGTACTTGTAAAACACTACAAGAAGACCAACTATTTCTTATGCTTGTCATTTAAGAAAATCAATAGTTAGGAATTATAGATAATTTTCAAAGTTACATAGCTAATAAGTAACAAAATTAGAATTGTATAGTTCTAAGTCATCTTTTAGCAACCTGTCATCTTCTATACTGACCATGAAGGTGGCCAAATGACATACATAATGTATAGAGAATATCAGAAGAATTAAGAAACCCAAGTCTCAGTTCCTCCATGGACTAGGGGAGTAAACTTACGTAACTGAATAGTTACTCTCTGCTTATAAAATTGTGCTAATCATTCTCTACCTATCTGATAGGATTATTAAGGGTGGGTAAATTAATGAGTACATCCTTGCCATGCAGTACACATTGGATAAATTTTACTGAATTAAAATATGACTTTCTCATAGTTTTATTCTTTATAACTCTCTCAGTGGCACCCACAGCATTATCTCCTTGCACGGGTGGAGGCCTCTGATTCTAAGGGAGACCAATGGTTCACCTGTTTCTGGAGGCAAATCACTGACAGATATTTCACAGAAAAATGCAGAAACCTGACTATAGTGAAAATTTCCAACACAGCAGAGATGGAAAGGTGCTGGATATTCATCCAGATGATATAAAAGTGACGTTCATTATGGCTTTAATTAAATTCTGCTGGGATGCTTTAATCTCCCCAGTTATCTGTCTTTGAAGTCTGCTATAAGGTCAGAAACTTAATCTAGCCATAAAAACTAAATAGATTGTGATGTCTCCCTATCGGAAAGTGCTAATGCTCTTTGCTTATCACTGAGGAATAATCTTTTCTCTGTATACACCTCTCACGACTTTAGCCGGCAACCTTGCTTGTACTTTCCTCAGACTGATTTTAATCATTTTTTTCCTGCCAGACTTCCCCTTAAAACTTTTGTACTCATTCATATCTACAAATTCTAAAGCAATATGGAGAATGTTTGCATCATTTCATCCTTTTGGAAACTTAAATAAATTATGTTTGTTATCCTTATAGGCCCTTGTCTACATAAAATATTCAACATTAGAACATATATAATCTATAAAATTTCCATAAGTTATATAATTATATCATAAAATATTCTATAAACTAAAAATGCCACAATTGTGTGTGTGTGTGTGTGTGTGTGTGTGTGTGTGTTTAAGCACGGAATATCTTTTCTATGCCTCAGAGAAAGTTATTAAAAGTATCATTTGCCCATGTCTTATTGTAAATATAAAGAGCTAGAAATCACCTCTCCCTTTCTCCCCTGCCTGGGGATCAGGTTGAAATACTCTAAGCTATTGTTCCAGCACCATGTCCCCCCATGACTATCTTGGACTAGTCTTCTAAAACTATAAGCGAGGCCCTGATTAAATGATTTCTTGTTGAGTTCAAGGACATACTGTTCTACAAAGTGAGTTGGTTCCAGGACAGGCACCAAAGCTATACAGAACCCCCTGTCTCAAACAACAACAACAACAAAGATTTATTGTGTGAGAGTTGCCTTGGACATTGTGTACTTCCCAGCAAGAGAGCAATAACCATGATGCAGTATGTCAGCTAGGTGTTCCTTGACCTTCTATGTATCCAAATGCTGTCTCTTCTACAACTTAGCAGTAAACTACCATTACTAATGTGCTTTTCTTCTTCTTTGAGCTTTACAACAACGATGTTAGAGGCAGAACTTATTGAATAATCTGTGCTATAAAGAGCTTTCATAATGCTACGTTAGTAAAACGTTATTGCTGGATAAGTTCATTAGAATTTGTTCTCAAACAGAAGTCACTGTACGGTGGAATTTGAATTACCTACATTCAGCCCAATGTCGCAATAAATGACGTGCAAATAATAGAGTCAATAAGATGGCTCAGTTAGTAAGGCTGTTAAGCCTGATACCCAAGTTCTTGTGTTCAAGTACAAAGATTCAACTAGTGGGAGAAAATAGCCAAGTCTTGCAAGTTGACCTCTGCTCTAACACATTCACTGCACTATGCAGGAAAACACATACATACATAAGTACACACGGACATACACACACACACATACACTCACACAAATTTTCTTTTAATTTGCTCATATTCATCATTTCTTTAACTTCTTTGTATTTAAGATGATTCTATAAAACACTGTGAATAATGAGACTACTGAGAAAATTGAATGAGATGAAGTTAGGTATTTTTCCTATGCATTAATATTTTGACAAAATTAAGAAAAGGAATTCAAGCGTGTGTTATTTAGTCAACAAGGTTCCTTTTAAACTTTTGGTTTCTTTTATTTTTTACTTAAAAG
Source organism: Myodes glareolus (assembly GCF_982192425.1). Lineage (NCBI taxonomy): Eukaryota > Metazoa > Chordata > Mammalia > Rodentia > Cricetidae > Myodes > Myodes glareolus. The sequence goes on from NC_142049.1 coordinate 6,362,417, forward strand.
TTTTAATACACTATTTTAGCATGTCACACTCTGCACCTCCTCCATTAACTGTTTTACCTACCTAACCACAACTTCACTCTATCTATCTATCTATCTATCTATCTATCTATCTATCTATCTATCTATCTATCTATCATCTATCTATCATCTATCTATCTATCAATCTATCATCTATCTATCTATCATCTATATATCATCTATCCATCTATTTATCTATCATCTCCTGCTCTTTTATATCAACATTGGGAAATAACATGAAAGAAAACACTGAAAATTAAAAGAAAGGTTTCATGACACTCAAAGGTTTATAAGCAGATGCTATGTGCTTAAACACATACACACACATCTATATAAAATGGTGGGCAGGGATCCAGGTAGGTCTTCATTTTCCTTTCTTTCCTCAAAAACAAATTCTCCAGTCTCATCTCCAGCCCTGTAGCAGACTGCTTCTAGAGGTTTATCTTCCATCCTACCTTCTGTAGCCAACCGCCAGGAGGACCTGGAGAAATGAATCAAACTGTCTTTCCTGATTACCATTACAGTTTCTCCATTCTCACCCTCAGACCAGTAACAATCTGTTCACACCTGCCCCTCCCTACAACTCAACTTAATTCTCTGGAAACTCCAACTCTTGGCTCATTCCTAAGATCCCTCTAGCCCTGTCATTCCTGTCTTTCCATGTAACTTACGCCAAGCCCACCTCTATACTTCTCTGTCACCTACTGACCTGCCCACACACTCCCGACAAGATAACCCACAGCCACCACACAGTCCTAAGATCCAGGATCCAAGAGAAACAAAGGAACAGAACCATACAACAAAGACAAAACTAGAAATTAACTCCTACAATAGTAATCATCCTAGCCCCACATGCCTAGACACAGAAACACAGTAATAGACAAGACAATATTCCTCTACCAGATCCTACTACAGCCGTCTATGAGAAATACAGTATAGCTGACTCACTGAGCAAGGACTTAAAAACAGATACTATGAATGTATTCAAGGACTTAAAAGAAGATGTGAATAAATCCCAATTACAAGTTTTGGTAGGTTTTCTTGACTTGATTCATGGTAACAGCAGAGCAATTATAGTATAATATAGTTGTGAAAGATATAGTCTACTGAGAAAACTGGTTAAAGGGCATATGGGAATTATCTGCTTGTCTCCATGGTGATCCATCTGCATATCTCCATAGTAACAGCATTTGGTTTTCACCAACTGTTGTTGTACAAAGGCTACAATTTCTCCACACCTTTGACAAGATTTTTTAATTGTTGTAGCCATTGTTATAATACCCACTCTTACAGTGACATTGTGATTTTGAGAGGTGTTTTTCTCATGATCCATGACACTGAATATTTTGTATATTTCTTGGCTTTGTTTTCACTTTAGGAAATATATATTGAAGTTCTTTTATTTCTCACTGAGTTTAAGTGAAGGATTACCAAAGGTGTGGTTTCCAAATTCTTCATCCCATTTTGTTGGCTGCTTCTTCATTCTGTTGAATGTCAAATGTCGGCTTTGTTATTGAGACCTTTGCAGTTTGATATAGTCTGACTTATACAATTTTGTTTGTTTTCCTTTGCTTTGGTTTTGTAGGCATTGCATCATGCTAGGATAGATGTCATAAGAAGAGAAAATCTGCCAGTGTGCATATTATCTCAATTACACCATATAAATAAGTTCTAGAGTTGTTTTGAGCACCAACCCCTTTAAGTGACGATATTAAAGGGTGTACAGGGAGGATAAGAGGCTACATCTCACACAAGTGTCCTTACCGCAGAAAGCAGAGCCTTTCAAAGTCTATGATCATATTCTCTCTTTTCTCAGTCATCAAGTTGTATGATAGAGCATATGCTTTTTGCAATTGAAGTCTTTCTTTAATTAAAAACATTGAAATTTAGTACTTTGTGGTGAGTAACTTTCTGGAAAATTATCATAAAAAATTACTAAAAATACTCCTTTTTGATACATCGTCTTTAACAAAACTGGAAGTTATTGGAGTTATTACAGGCTGGAACTTATTACAATCCGCACTTTTCAGTTACAGAGAAATAAATTTGGATCAAATCATTTTGATTTTTATAGTTAGTGACTTGGGCATCTTGTACCTCATGCAATTTTGATTACCTATGGAGTGCCATTGCCCAGAATATCTTCCCACTTAGCATTTCTTGTTAATAGTAGAAACGTCAGATCTTTCCAATTATAACAAGCTCCATTAAAGGCTATAAGATTAGGAAAGAACAGAAGGTCAAACCCATGATTGCTTAAGCTATCACACAGCTGCACACTCCCCAGGTCCCCGATACATACACATGAGTGCACATGTGGAAGATGATATTTTTGCAGCTCTGGAAATTTCGTGTGCTCAGTGGCCAGAAAATGCCACACTAAACAAAAGAATTTGGAGAACCAGATACCTTCCCTTTGGTCCTCTAGCCATTCAGAAACTAGAGAATGGTTTCTATTTCCCTAACAGTGAGCCAGAACCTTGTAAATTTCCAAGCACACATCCAGAGTTTCTGCAACTAACAATGAAGAAAGCTGTTCTCTGGGGGAGAGCCTCTGCTCATACTCAACTGTCACTGCCTCATTAAAGGCTCCGTTCTTCAGAGACCGGGCCAACAGAGAGCTGGTCCTAGATTTTAGTGCCAGTTTGACTACATAGTCAAATCTACCTGTGGAAGATAAATTCAGAAGTCATAAGGCTAACTTTGCTCATTATACATCCTTCTATATTTAATTTTTTATATTTTCAATTGTTTCCCACTTTATTACTTTTTCTATTATTATAAATTTTGAGAGGATTGTTGTTTAATTGTTTTCTTTTTACATTTCTTAATGTGAAACATTAGGGCAAATACAGATAATTTTATTCTCCTCTAATTATATAAAGCTATAGATATCTTCATAGCTTTTAGTATAAGCATTTAATATTTTAAATTTTATCAATAACATACTACGCTATATTCCCCTGTACTTGCTATATATTTATCAATGTGGGAGCTTCCTCTGTGTGCTGTGATTACCATTAATGAATAAAGAAAATGCTTTGGACCTATAGCAAGGCAAAACTAAGGTACGCAGGGAAAGCTAAGCTGAATGCTGAGAGAAAGAAGGGCTGAGTCAGAGAGACGCCATGGAGCCTCTGCCAGAGTCAGACATTCTGAAATTTTGCCGTTAAGCCACTGCCATGTGGAGATACACAGATTAATAAAAATGGGTTAAATTAATATATGATTTAGCCAATAAGAACCTAGAGCTAATAGGCCAAGCAGGAATTTAATTAATACAGTTTCTGTGTGATTTTTATATTCAGCTGGGATGAACAAGCAGCCTCCTCCTACAGTTTATCATTGAATGCAAACACCAAGGAAAACAAGATAGAATTAAAAATGTAAAATCAAGAAAATAATCACAAATTTAATTAAATGGCAAAAGTAAGTCCTTACTTTTATACTTGTCTTTAATATGAATGGATTAAATTTTCCAGTTTAATGTCACAGTGTGGATGAACAGGTACAAACATAATTCAACTGGATGCTTCCTACAAAAGACTCACTCCACCTTCAGACTCATAGATGGAAAGTAAAGTGGGGAAAAAGCCTCATGCAAGTGGAAAATGAGAAGAAATTCAAGAGCAATACCCATTTCAAACAAAATAGACAATAGAGCCCAAAACTTCTAAGAAAAATCAGGTAACTTTATGATTATGTAGTGTCAGCTAACTTAACAAAGTATTTTATAATCCCACCTTCAAGACACAAGCTGTTAATAAGAGTATTGTTTAATTTTTCAATATTTGGGTTTTTTAAAGTATCATAACCCTATTGATAGTCAGTTGGTTATTTGTAGCATCCATATAGTCTAACATTTTTAAGCATTAAGAGTTGTGTTATAGGACTTAGCCTTAAGAACAAATTTTTGTACCTCCAGCAGTGATTGCGCCATGTAATTTTTCATTTATATAATTAGATTCATTTAGCATAGATGTTTGTCTCTCAGGGGAGAGTTCCACTTTCCATTCATTATGCTTGTTTTCTCCTACATCTTCAAACATGGCCATAGTTAGCATATTAGTTCTCTGTGACTTTGAAATCAAAGTAGCACAAACTGAGTCCCTTCAGTAAGACTTAGCATTCCACTCTTTCAGAGTCTAGATGCTGTACATAAGCAATGATGTTTTCTTACACTATCTATGAGGGAAATTCTGGCCATGCCTTTCTGAACTGTTGGTGGATTCCAGGCCATCTTTGAAATTCCCTAATTATTAGATGCATTATCTGATCTCACGTTTATGCATGCCAGGCTGCATTCAGAATTTCCTTCCAAAAATGACACAATGGGTATGCAATTTTTTATTTATTAAATTAGACTTATTTTACACCTATCATCTTTCGAAGAGCTGTCTTGACTGTGCCCATATCTTGTAAGTGCTGTAACTATGGATGAGGAGCAAAGATTGTTGTTTGTTTATTTGTTTGTTTTTAACTAAAAGATACATTTCAATTATTCTTAATTGCCAAAAAAGAAATACCAGAATTTGGTGAATTAGAATAGAAAAGATCTGTATTCATTCAGGAGGTAAATCCCTGTGGTGTTTTGAATACGTCTGGCCCACATACTTATGCGTTTAATTGCTTGGCCCATGGGAAGTGGCACTAATAGGAGGTGTGGCGTTGTTGGAGTAGGTGTGGCCTTGTTTTAGGAAATGTGTCACTGTGGAGGCAGGCTTTGAGGTCTCATGTATGTGCAAGACACTCCCAGTGTAATAGTTTACTTCCTGTTGTCTGTGGATGAAGATGTGGGATACTTAGTGCCTTCTCTAGCGCCATGTCTGCTTGTATGCTGCCATGCTTTTTCCCATGACACTAATGACTAAACCTCTGAAACTGTAAGAGAGCCCAAATAAATATTTTCCTTTGTAAGGGCTGCCGTGGACATGTTGTCTCTTTGCTAACTAAGACAATCCCCAAACACCAGACAAGACATGGAGTAAAACTGATTCATGTTGGGATAGTGGACATAGTGTAGCTAAAAGTTGCTTAGACAGCACTCAAAGTTAAAATCTATTCTTTGTCATTATGGTATTTTTACTACAATCTCTTGCGTCCTTTATTTTAAAACGTGGGGGGAGAAATGTTTAGGTGTATTTGCCTTTGTACAGTAGACCCTTGACACTCATCTAAGACTTGTATATACATCTACTCAAAAACCATCGTGAATGCCCTCCTTCATAAATAGATAATTTCCCGGGCCCCTTTTCACTCCCTAAAATTACATTCCTGTCTGAAGTAATGAGTTTCCTGGCACAGCTTCAAAATTTAATCACAGTTTTCAACATTTACTGAAGTTTTATCTCTCCCTTGTCAGAAATATTTCATAAATAAAACATTTTTATAACCTTGGATGAATTTATAAGTATATAAGAAAAGGAGAGAACAACCCCACTGCACTGAAATATGATAGACTAATATCATTCACCATCTCTGTAACTCACAGCTAGGGTTTTAGCTTTATGCTCCAGCAAGGGAATAGAGTGTCACTGGAGCACTCATCAAGCATTGTGGCTGCCTAGTTTTTTCCTGAATTGTCTGTTATGAAATCATTGCACCTAGACTGTCTGGCACACTTGGCTTACAATACTATTTGCTGTACTGCTTAATTAAAAGTTAAAATAGCATTTTTAAAGTTTGACTAAAGTAATACATTAAAATGAACAAAATGAAACTTACACTTCATGAAACTGATAGTTTGGATTATGTCATGTCACTATGATAGATATCTACGTATCTATGAGTAGTTTGATAAGCTACAGAATATTTTGAGTGTTTTTTATGAAGCATGATATAAACATACCTTAAAACATTTCACCCTTCTGATAATCTATAATATTTTCTTCAAATACTTGCTGCATATTCTCTTTAAATAATCTATACAAAGATTATTTGCAGAGAACTCTTTGAATTTAAGATTACAAGGTCTGAACTGAGTAGTTTATGAAGAATTCAACATTAACTAAAGGCTGTTCTTCCATTTAATGTACAACAAAATCTCCTTTTCTTATTTCGCTTGTGCTTGATATATTTATAAACTACATTGTGATCATATTCACCACCACCACCAGTATCTTCTATGTCCTGCCCACTTCCAGTGACCCCCTTATTACTATGAATTATGCCCCTCCTCCACTTTCACATCTTTTTTTTGTAGATTTCTTGCAAGAAACCACAATCTGCAATGTGTTCATAGATGAAATTGCCATGTAATGGCCAGAAGATAGTTCTCCTAACCACCCCACCCTCATCTTCATTATCTCTTATTAGTAAAACCAGGTTGAAGTCTTCTTTAACAAATGTCATAGTAGATAAGCCAGTTTGTTTGGAGGTTGATTTAGCTTATGAATTGATTTCCATCCTTTGACTTTCATTGTCTTTACCAGTGAACTTTGTTTCTTGGACATCTAGTTTTATCTAGTCTATTTTAGTTCAGTAAGAAAACTTATTTCTCTTTATTATTGAGTTGATATAATTTACATTTGAGTTTATCATTGGGAGAATCATATTAATTCCTGTAATTTCCATTGTTATTTTTGTTTGATTAAATGACTGTTTGATCTTTCCTTTCTCCTCTAATACAATAGGAGAATGCTGATTTGCTGGAATAGACACGGCAGAATCTTTCCTTACTCCCCAGTATTCATTACTCTTGTGAAATTCACCCTCAAAATTGAGGTGATTGCCTGTCTTCTGCAGCCCTGGCTTAAGGAGAGCCTGTGCCGTATTTTATGCTTGCTTTACCATGTCTGAAATCTCCATCAAACAGTTTTGAGGCTTATATAATCTTATTTGACAATTATTTACTTTCAGGGCTTGATATGTGTTGATAAGTTTTTCCTGGTTTTTATTGGATTGGTGATGAGAGATATGATGGTGTTCTATTTGCCATTGTCGGTAAGTGGTGTTTTCTAGTTATAACTTTCAATGTTCTTTTTTTCCTTTGTGTGTTTGACACTATGGCTGTGATATGTCATAGATTCATTTCTAGAAATGGCCATGCATGTTTGGAGTTCTATGATACTTGTGTTTCCAAGTCAGTTCCTTCCTCTTAATTTTATATGAAAATTAAATACATTTTCCTTGGCTTTAGCTATAAATCTCCTTCTTCCATCTTGTAGATCCTTAGGTTTTGTCTTTTGTGATATCCCAGAGTCCATGGATACTGTCCACATGAGCATATATTTGTTTTTCTTTACTGTGGTGTGAATGTGTTTACATAACCTTGTGCTCAACCCATCTTGCCTCTGAAGTTTAAAAGCAAACCTCAAAATGGCCATGTCGTGAGCAATAATGCCTTCTAAAGAGTGTAAGAGAAATAAACATTAGTACAACATGTCACTATCATCTTCCAAAGATGTAACTCCTATTTATGTTAAGAAAACTTAATGTGGCAGAATTATCTTAAAAATAAAAATAGAAGATGATGTTCTCAGAGTAGCACCATATCAAGAATACTGTTATTGTACTTTAGAAAAGGTAATATGTGTAAAATGAAAATGAAAAAAGCAATTTATTGATAAACATAACACAAAATTTATTGATAAAGTAATCTAAAATAGTATCCTATAACCAGGTATAATAATATGCAATGTCAAGTCTTAGGTTTTTAAATGTCTATATCATTGGCCTGTCTATTTTGTCCAATTTTCATTTTATTTTGACTGAGGGTTTTTACTTTTGAATCACTCCCTCACTTCTGCTTCTTTGACATATTCATTTTCTCTCTCACTCCCTGTTCCTTATTTTTGTCATGACCCATAAACTACTTTATTTAAAAAGTATAAAAAAATTGTTTATGGCACATGAGTGCCATGGCAAGGATTCAGAGGTCAGAAAAGAGCATACAGAAAGTCAGTTCTATTCTCCCACCATGTGAACTTCAGGAATGGAACTTGGTCTTGGCTGTAAGTGCTTTACCCACTGAGCATTCCTGTCAGCCTCTAAACCATTCTTCCTTATCTGTTTAATCCCATTGCCCTTCCTAACCATTAAGACAAAATATTCTCTTATATTTTTCTGGGTCTATAGTTTATTTTATTGTGCATATTTATAACAATTAACCCCATCAACTAGAACTTGAAATAACATTCTACATAATCTGCCTCCTGACTTGCAGATGCTATGTGGCCAGATGCCTCCCACTACTGACTAGCTAGAATGTACCATGTTCCTTCAAATTGTGTGCTAAATAAATCTTTTCTCCTATAAGTTGCTTCTAATCAGGTATTTGATCTCAAAGAAAAAATAACTAATATGTAATGATTAAGTGCTATATTATAAACCTCACAGGATCAAGGAACAAAGAGAGGATATTAACGAAAAACTGGTAAAACCTATGTGATGTACACTTTAATTGCAATTAACATGCTAATGTTAATTTCTGGGTTATTACACAGATCCCATGATAATGCAAGGTGTTAAATGTAAGGAGAAATGAATAGAAGATGTGTGTAAGCTCGATTTCATATTTGCAAATTTCCTTTATATCTAACATTATTCCAAAGCAAGAAGAGTTTGACTAAAGCAGCATATTTTTATAATCACAATACACAACTAAAACTGAAATTTAAAAAACAAGAAAAAATAAATGAAGATTATCAAACCTTAGAAAATGGTTTGGGAAAGAAAGGTCATCCAAGCAGTAAAACATTTAATCTTGATTTTTTAAGATTTAATTAAAATATAATTCAACAATTTTTTCTCCTCCTCTTTCCTACACCCACTACTCCAAATCTATGGTCTTTTCTTTAACCATTGATGTTGGATACGCGTATTTACACAAATCAACATATAAAGACAACCTACTGAGTCTGTTCAGTGTTTCTCGGTAGTGGGTGTTCCTAGAGCTGATAATTCTGTACTGGATAAGCAATCCAGGTACTCAACTCCAGGGAAGCCTATTTCTCCTTCTTTCAGCAGCTGTTAATTGCCTCCAGCTTCTTCATCTACAGGTGAGGCCCTGTGAGATTTCCCCCAGCTACATCAAAACACCTTTTGGAATCAGCATGCTAGCATCTATATGCTGATAAAAGAGGCACAAGTTCAAGAGCACAGTTGCTCAGACAATACAAAATCCAAGGGAGAGATTTCAAGGGCTCAATTAGAAAGCTCTTGTCTTTGTTGACAAGGAGTTAGCAGTCAATATCAAAACCTAAATAAATGTCCACTTACCTCACCAAACATATGTAACTAATGCTTTCTTTCCCCCAAGGTCAGAGATATACTGTGGCTGACCTTAGTTATAAGAATATATACTGGACTGAGATCATTAAGGAAGTTTAATTTTCTTTATTGATTTTGAAGAAGTACTTAAATTCACCTTTAAATACCCTTCTCTCCTCACATTATAAAATTCTAAAGGTCTTTAGGGATTTCAATTGCATTGCACAAAATAAATTTCCTTTAGTGTTTTTCTACTTAGCATTTAAAGTGTAATAACATTATGGTCACTGACAATTTCCCCAAAGTCTAACCTATTATCACACATGGCTTTTTATTTTTTTTCTCCAAGAGTGAGTTTGGAATAGTAACTGACTGCCATCCAAGAACAGTCAGGTCCTGCAGTGTGAATCTAAAATGCCAGCCTTGTTCTCACAGCCTGACTTCTGGAGGTTCTTAGGTATTCTGATCAATATCTGAGTAATTAAAATTGCTCAGGATCAAAGTTCTGACCTGTGCCTTGGTCTTGCTTATCAGTAAAAACATGTCTTGATCTCTTTGTCCACAGCCATTGGGAGGTTTGGATAGCAATATCACTGAGCCCCTGCCTTCCTCCTGCCCTTGACTTTGGTGCATGCTGTGTCTGCTGTGTCAGCCAAGGTCAGGCTGCAAACGCTCTTGGCTACCTCAGCTCATTTCCAACCAGCACTACCTTCTCTCTGCTTCTTTTCAGTTTCTCAAATCGTTTTCCAAACTGTCATCTTAAATCTGCCAATATTACACTGCTTCAGCCCTCTCTAGTTGGTTCCTCCACCTTGAATCTGTAAAAACAGATGATTAAATCCAACAATCTAATGCTGCCTTTCAAGTGTTTGAAAGGAAAATGTGTCTTTTGGTTTTTACCCAGAGTCCCTCATACTCCTCATTATTTACTGACTTCCAGCATTCTCAGAGCCCCCACTTTCCTATCCATAAAACAATGATAAATATGTCCTTCAGTGACAAAACCTCACTGATTCCTGATTAGGGTTTGAATACTTAATAATAGACTCAAGACTAAAATCATCATATCCCCCCATCTCAGGTTTTAAAGGGTAATAAAAAGTCTTGAATGTTTTCTAGGTTGCTCTTCTAAGGCTACCATTTCCCACATTGTTGTACTATTTAGCTATCATGTTAGTAGTACTTATCAATCACAGTATAAACTTCGCAGTATGCAATACTGTTAAGCATTGTAGTAGCAACTAATATTTTACTTATTAGATCCACACATTTCTGCCAACGTAAGATAATACAAAGTCAGCCAACGGTGTTTACTGAATTAAACAGAATAGTAAAATAAAGAGAATACAGAAAGTTGCAAATTTTCTGAGCTGGCAACATGTACCCTCTTGTTTGGTTGAGCAGACATTTAATTCACCTCAACTTTTCACTCAGCATGAACTTGCATACTGAAGCATAATAAATAATGTATAATAGCATAATCTTATCAAAGTAGAGTAAAGATCAAAGCCGTAAGAAAGAGCTGTCCAGAATTTTGCATAATCATATTAATCAAAGATGAAAACATAAGACAACTGTGTTGAGAAAAAAGGAGCAGAACTTTACTCATATGCCGTATTCTGTTTTATCAATTATGTATGTTTGTCTTTTAACCCAACAGACTTATGCATGAAAGAAAATTGCAGCATGCTACATTAAAATAAAGATGAGAAATAACATAAATCAATTTACCAGTTAGGAAGATAAGTTATGGAGAAGCTGAATATTCTTTACTAAATGAATATCAAGCAAGTTATCCAAGAGTGAACAAGAATTAGGCCAGTTCCAAACTCATGGATTAAGCATGTATCAGTCCATGGTTGTACTTATCTAGTGTCTCAGTTTTATAGTGCTCAATAGACTTTGTTCTGTTCTTAGTGTTTTAACTGTGTTATGGGGATTTGGAAAATCATGAGGATTTTCTTTGCTGTTCATGTCTATTTGATGTTCTGTATGCTACTTATATAGTGGGTTTGTCTTTCCTTAGGTTGGGGAAGCTTTCTTCTGTGATATTGTTGAAGATCTGGTCCATACCATTGAGAATTTTCTTTCTCTTCTATGCCTATAATTCAATGGTTTGGTCTTCTATGCCTATAATTCAATGTTTTTTTTTTTTTTTAGCTTTCATATTACTTGCTTATTTGGTCTAAATCTGCTTCTTATTCAAGTCTCAACAGTCTGCCTTCTGCTTGGTTCTTTCTACTTGCAAGGCTTTTCTTTCAGTTTTCTACTTTAGCTATAAAGATTTTCAATTGCATTCTCATTCAAGCTTGAATCCTCTTCATCTGTCTCTCTATTGAATTTTCTCTCAAGTACTGGATTGTCTTCATCATTTCTATCAGTATTTTGTCTGTGTTTTCTTGAGTATCTCTCAGGTCTTTATTCTCCTAAAATTCGTCCTCCTTGATTCCATTAAGCTGTTTCTTTGTGGTGCCTTTAAACTCCTTGAATTCTTTGATGAGGTGTATGAGTGTTTTTACTTCTGTGTCCTGGTGTTTATCTAAGTAACTCTCATTAGCAAGCATTTCAAGAAGGCTAGTAGATTTTGGAAAGAAAAAAATGAACTTTATCTTGATGTTGTGCTGCCATTGAAAGGGTATCACTCCACAAATCAACTTCTTCAACATTTATCTCTCTTTACACATTAAATCAGTATTCTAAGCAAATACGTGTATTCTCCCATGCCTCCTTCAATCTAAATCTATTTTGAAAACACAAGTATGTATTTCCTCTCTATCTTGGTTAGTTATTTGGTTAATACAGACTGTGCACTCTTTATCATTTACCAAAGTTCCCAAAGCCCTCAGAAATTCACTCGAGACCACTTACACATTGCATATTGATGTCTCCCTAGACGATAACTCTGCATCCATGACGTCTTCAGGAATCTCCAGCACTTCAGAATTTAATTGCCTGCTATGCTAGAGTGAGTTCAACTGCCACCCACTATCATACGTAAAGCTAAACTCCTTTGCCTATTGAATGACCCACCGGAGTGGAAGCACAATCTCAACAATATAGACATTTTCCAACATGCATATCAAAACTTTTCAAGCCTATGTCTACTGTTTACTTCCAAAGCAATGTCCATTTTTTCTAGGTGTTTACAATGGCAGAACACCACTTCCTAGTACTAAAAATTACTGGACCCTGAAATTTTAGGATATTTGACTTCCCTAACTCCTTATGTATGTCTTTATCTTTCAACAATTCCCATATATCACTATATCATAGTAATTCTATTTCATACGCATATTTCATATCTGTCCTCTTTTTCTAATTTTAGGGCAAATAATCTTGACTGTCATCATCCACAGATATGTGCAGACACTAACTTCTTATTGTTGTCATAACAAGTTGCCACAAATTTAGAAGCTGAAATGACTCTTTCATCTTTTTTAAAATTTATTTTACATACCGACCACAGTTTTCTCTCCCTCACCTCCTCACATTTCCTCCCCCTCCCTCCCTTGCCATACACTCTTCATCTGTCTCCACTTAGTTGGGTTAAGGCCTCCCATGGGAATCAACAAAGCAAGGTGCATCAAACTGAGATAGGACCAAGCTCCTCCCCTCTGCATCAAGGCTGAACAAGGCAACCCACCATAGGGAACAGGCGCCAAAGAGCCAGCTCATGCATCCGGTCCTGGTGTCACCCCTAGGAGCCCCACAAAAGACCAAGCCACACAATCATCACCCAGATGCAGAGGGCCTAGGCCGATCCCAAGTGGGTTTTCCAACTCTCAAGTCCAGTGTCTTGTTCCCACAAGCTCAGGTCTGCTGTCTCTGCAGGCTTCCCCATCACGATCCTGACTTCACTGGATACAATACCTCCACCTTCTCTTGAGCTGGACTCCTGGGGCTAGGCCCAGTGCCCAGCTGTGGTCCTCTGCATCTGTCTCCACTTGATACAGGATGAAGGCTCCAGGATGACAACCAGGACAGACACTAATATGATCACAGTGAAAGGCCAGCCCAGGATCACACCCCACCACTGCCTGAAGTCCCAGCTGTGATCAACTTTGTGGGCTCCCAGGAGCCTCCCTGGCACCAGGTCTCTCCCCAACCCCACAATGGCACCCTCTTTCAAGACATTTCCTCCATCGCTTCCCTGCTCAGTACCACCCACAAGTCAACCATTCTTATCCCCCGTGTTTCCATCTTCCCCTTCCCAGTCCCTCTACTCTCAGTTTGCCCAAGGCATCCCATCCACTTCCTCTTTCCAGGGATGTCCATGTGTCCCTCCTCGAGTCCTCCCCATCACCCAGCCTCTCTGGAGCTGAGGACTGTAACCTGGTTATCCTTTGCTTTACATGCAGTATCTACTTATGAGTGAGTACATACCATGTTTGTCTTTCTGAGTGTGGGTTACCTCACTCAGTCCCTGAACCAAAGAATTAAGAAAGAAAACGTGGCATATCTACACAATGGAGTATAACGCAGCAGAAAAAAAAATAACATCATGAAATTTGCAGGCAAATGGATGGAACTAGACATACAATTTTTTATATAATTTTGTAAGTAATTTATTGGTTATGAAAAGTAGACGCAGTAGGCTATCCCCTAGAATCCACTTCTTCATCAACCTCAGATAATGGCTAAGCTTAATTACTAAGCCCAAATTCCCTCCTGTTGAGTGGTCGTGAAACACAATTAGGTAGAGATCTTTCATGAGTGTCCCTAAGCCAAAATGAAGTGGTCAGTTGGGTGATGTTCCTTTGTATAAATTTCATTTCTACGTCTTTCCTACCTTCTTGAAGCCACTGATATTTATGGATTGCGGTCTCCTTTTCAGTTTTGAAAACAACTACTGAAGTGAAACATCGCTCTAATCCTTGCTTGTTCCTTGTATATATCTCTCTCATTATACCCGAGAAAACTGCTCGACATTAAAGGATGTATCTGATTAAATCAGATCAGTGAAACTGTCTGAACTAATCGCCACATTCCAAGGTCTTTAACTTCCCCTCTTCTACATCCTATGTACAATTGCAACAAATTCATAGAACGTGTCTTAGATATGGAGAGGTCATTAATCCAGATAATGTCGGACAGTGTCAAGATTAGTCAACAGTCTCCTAATTGATGTCTCCTCGCTTCAGTGCATCTATCTGCCACCAAGATCCTCTTGCCTGTTGAAAATAACTTGCCTAAAATCTCTCAGTATCTTCTGACTAACATCAAGATAAAGCACCAAGTATGTAGTCTGCCCCGAGCTCAGAAGGGGAGAATCCAAGCAAGTGGAATCACTTGGCCCACTGTGCACATTCACTCAAATGCTGAAATTTGTTTTAAGTCAACAAATGAGATCATTTCTCCTTTCATTCCATCATAAAACCATTATTTGCCAGTGTGAAGCTTTTAAACCAAAGAGCACTTTTGCAAGCTTTTGTTGTAATTTTAAAGAATTCTGGGGATCTCTAAAACAAAATCCATATCCGAGATGTGCAACTCCCCGTAGCTTGTGAGCCTTCTCTGAGGACAAACTGCCTGCTTAGCTTCACTTCTAAAGACTGCACTATTCCCTCTGGATACAGTAAATCCAGTCATCTTAAATTCCTTTAAATAGCATGTAACCTAGGATGAGTCAACAGAAAGTGTTTCAGGTGTAGTACATACATTTATGACTCATTCCTCTGTAGTTTGCATATGAAATGCTCCCCATGGAATCAGGATATTAAGCCTCATTTTCCAATGGCTGGAGTTATTTGGGGAGTTATTGGAGACATTAGCAACGTGGGCATAGCTAGAGTAAGGACATCGATGTGAGTGTACCTCAGTTCTACCTGATTTCCATGTGCCCTTCTTCCCTTTTAACTTAGTGGCTGCCCTGAGGGGAAGAGCTCTCCTCCACACACTGCCACCATCATGAAGTCCCTTCCTCAGTTCAATTCTAGGAGCTGAGATCATGAACTTAAACTGGGAACTTGAACCAAAGTGAGCCTGTCTCTATATTAAATGGCTTCTGCCAAGTATTTCTCATAGCAATCACAGTTCCACTAGCAGACGCTACAGGAACTCCCTGGCTCATCGGAATTGATACGGCCTCAAACTCCAAAATTAAAGGCTGCATTGCAGTTAAGGGGTTCAGTATAACCAGAAGAGAAAGAGAAATCCTAAATGCAAGGAAAGTATAGACTTTAACTACCCTTTTCCTTTTGATTTACTTGCATTCTAATTCCCAAGCAATCCTGCAGAGGTGTTTGTGGGTAGAGAATGAAGAGATGTAACTTTCCCTTCCTCTTAGGCTACCTGCAGTTCCTGTAGGATGCTGCCAACCTTTAAGGGGCAGATCCACAGAAATGAAAGAGGTCATTGAGACAGGAAGTGGAAAAGACTCTCTATAAAGTTACGTGTGATCTCTAGGCTCACTCCATCCAGCAAAGGCACAAAACTGACAACCAGGAACACAGAAGCCTAACTGAACTAAGGGATTATTGCCTAAGTCATAAACTGCCCATGTGCTGGAGCGCTTTGGAGACAGATGGGCAGCACTCTACAAAGGCTTTGAAATCTGAATCGGCTGGAACCGCTAGTTCTAAATCAGTAGCTAAAGAATGTGGAAAACAACCAGATCATTCAGTTTTTCCTGAAGACTGTCTAAGTATTCTGAAAACAAGTGTGGCTTTAATTTAAAAATTAGACATGTGACTACCACTCTTGGGCATTTGTTACAAATAGCTGAAGGCATAAACTCACACATAGCAAATATAATTTTATCCTTAAGTATTAATCGTACTATTATTTGTAATATTAAAGAGCTAGACACAAGAAGGATGTCTTCCATCTTAATAATGACTAAGCAGATTGTCACATAACCATATCATCATGGTATACAACTATCAAAAGTATCAGCCTAAGAGTACACACAAGCACCTACCTGAATCTTCAGATAATTACGCTAAATAAAATAGTCAGGTCCCAAATTTCATATGCTATATATCTTATTCACATAATTTTGAAATAACAAAGTTATGAAAATGGATCTCAGATTAGAAGCTGATGATATGAAAGTGATAGGAAAGAGAAGGCGGATTAAAAGAGAATGACGGTTATTGTTTGATATGATCTACACATTGACCCTCACTGGAAATATGCTACTGGCGATATCTCATAATTGCTTCCTTTCTTTTTTTCCTTGGAGACAGGATCTGGCTGGCCTGTAACTCCCTGTGTTAGCCAGACTGACTACAAACTCATAGAGACCTTCCTATCTGTCATTGCCACATGCTGGGATTAAAGGTATGAACCACCAAGCCAGGATCTTTTTTTAAATGTAATATTTACATTATTTATTTTTATGCGTAGAGGTGTTTTGACTGTAGATGTATCTATGCACCACATGTGTGAAGTGTCCAGGGAGACCAGCCGGCACTAGATTCCCTGGGACTGACGTGTTACAGACTCTGGGAGCTGTCAATTGGCTGCCAGGAATCAAACACTCCTCTAGAAGAGCAGTCAGTGTTCTCACCTGCTGAGCCTTCTTTCCAGCTGCTTTATACTTTGTAAAATGGCATTATCTTTTTCAAATGATGCAAATCTTACATAGGCTCTGAGAATGAACACTATTTTTAAAAATTGAAAGGAAAAAAAAACACCAGGACAAGGGCAAGAGGGGGGGCACTGGTTTAGACATTCAAGTAAATGGCTCCTCGTTAGGGAGGCCTTGCCAAGTCAGTCAGGATGACTCCCTAACTTCCAAAACCTTATTCTTAGGGAGAACTTCACAGAACTGCTTTATCAACACTGCCAGGATATGTCCAACAGCACCGCCGGAGTGTGTTCAACATGTTTCAGCTTTGATTTTGCTCTTCCCTGGAAAATGTTTTCTGAGGTATGTCTTGCTTCAGAAAATTCAGGAATGTGAAGGACACAGCTCACATTCCATTATCTGTGTTCTCAGTTCCCACCAAGTAGAGTCTCTGATTCATGGCAGGAACATTAAACAAAGAAGGAGAAAGGAATAAACTGCTAACTACTTGAAGTTTCCAATTTGAAAGCAGGAATTGTGAAATAATTCTAGGACTTTCATAGGCAAAAACCTCATTTTTATCTTCTCAAAATGAACAGGCTTCTTTTCTAATTGAAAATAGTTTTTTATACAATGTAGTCTGATTACACTCACAGATCCATATGTACACACACACACACACACACAGAGAGAGAGAGAGAGAGAGAGAGAGAGAGAGAGAGAGAGAGAGAGAGAGAGAGGGAGAGGGAGAGAGAGAGATGAAAATCCCAAAACCAGAAACTATTATATATATATATATATATATATATATATATATATATGCACAAAGGGCACATATAGTTAAAAACATAAAGAAAACCCTGACAAAGCATTATGAGACAAAGAACCCAAAAAATGGCCATTGACTTTCTTGTGGCCTTGGCCACCTACTGCTGGACATGGAGCCTGGCCTTCGGAGTGATTTGTGTCCCTAGTGAAATTCCACTGGGTGAAATTAATTTTCCATTTGCACACAGTTATCGACTGGAGATGGCTTCTGGGTTACAGGTAGGGACTTGTGTCTACTTCCACTCTCAGTAATAGGGACCCATCTGGCCTAGACCTGTGCAGCCCTGTGCATGCTGCTGCAGTCTCTGTTCTGCTGTGCAAAGCAGGTCTTGCTTTATCGGTATTCTCCATCCTCTCTGGCTCTTACATTTTTAAGCCTCCTCTCCCGCAGGTTCCTCTAAACATTTAGGGGAGAGATTTGACGGAGACATCCTGTTTAGGACTGAGTCTTCCAAGGTCTCACCCTTCCTGCATGTTAGCCAGCTGTGGGTCTCTGTATGTGTTTTCACCTATTACAAGAGGAAGTTTCTCTGCCAATGACTGAGCAAGACACTGGTCTATGAGTATAGCAGAGCATTGTTAGGTGTTATTTTATTGCTACATTCCCTTAACATAACTGTTGTATTTGGTATTCCTCTCAGTCCCTGGCCTATCTAGTCTCAGGTTTTTCCATCTTTTTAGTGACCCTTAGGTCCATCAGACAGTGGCTGACTGCTCTCACAAGCTTTGTGCTACTGCCGTACCAGCACATCTTGCAAGTGGTCACAGTTGTAGGCTGAATGTAGATTTGCAGCACTGTAGTGTTCATCTTTCTCATTTGGTAGACTACAAAGTACCTTCCAGGACCATGGATGCTCGTCCGAGAGGTGAAGGCTCTGGGAGGTGATGCGGGAGAATTGTCAGTATTCTGTCAATCATATTTTAATAAAACGCTGATTGGCCAGGCAGGCAGTATAGGCAGGAAAACCAGACAGGAAGTAGAGGTGATGCAATGAGAACAGGAGAATTCTGGGAAGCAGAGAAGTTCCTCCGCGACTCCCGCATAGACCACCGAAGAGGCAGCATGTAACTTGCCCAGCTGAGAAAGGTACGGAGCCATTATGGCTAACATAGATGAGAATAATGGGTTAATATAAGTTATAAGAGTTAACAAGAAGCCTGACCTAATGGGTCTATCAGTTTATAACCTTATGGAGTCTTGCGTGTGATTTTCCTTGGGACTTGCTGGTTTGTTGGGGTACTGGGCAGGACAGAAACCCCAACAAGCAGGCCCCTCAAGTTACAGGGAGGGTCCAACTCGACTTCTTCATATTGAATGAATTGTGTATGAGTTTTCTTCATTATTTGTGTCTTACCCTCCGTGTGGAGAACAGCCAGTAGCCTTGGCAATAGGCTGAGTAGTTTGGGGCTTCCAATGAGCTCCTCTCAGTAAATAGCTTGATCAGATGTAATTCATTTCAAGAACTAAAAGGTTTATCTTACAAAGATAACAATAATGAAAATTTAAAAAGTTCAAAGTCCTTTCCCACATTTTAATTCATGTGATATTTTTTCGAAAATCTTTACCTTGGGAAACATATCCGATTTCTTGTCTTATTTTCCTCTTCTGCTCCAACAGGGGTACAGTAAAAAAGAAAGATTGCTATGAGGCTTAACTATGCGCTAAAGACTAAATTTTAACCTCTCATGGAGTGGCAGCTGTCCTTAAGCTTGACCTTTGCTCCACTGTTAGAGATGAGTCACTCATTGGCTCAGTCTTCCGACTCCTCCACAGGTTTTTTCCCCTTAATCGTCCCTGTTTGACAGTTAAGGACCAAGGGAATTCTGAGTATCAAGCTGCTACTCACTATTAGACAGGCTCTCTAGACGCAGAAGTTAGAGAGAGCAAGCAGGGAAAACTTTAAAAGTGTAGTTAACGTTCAGAGTATTGCTTTACTCTGTTTCTGTTTCATTTCTACAACCCCACTAGTCTCTAGGACTTCCTCTCTGGGGTTATAAGGGATAAAATTTCAAAAATCATCAAGTCCTATAATTTAGAAGCAATGTGGAAGAGAAGAAGACACTGCTTAATAAGCTCATATACGCTGAAGCAGCAAGCACAGGGCCTACATGGGTCTATCCCTTCTTCTCTGTATATGTTATAGCTTTCCATTTAGTAGTTTAGTAGTTCCTGAATGTGTGACCAAGAGGGTCTCTGATTCTTGTGCCTTCTCTTCGGTTGCCTTTCCTTCTGTTGGTTTGCCTTGGTCAACTTTGATGTAATGTCTTTTTTGTTTAAAAAAAAAACACTATTGAGATAAAAATCCTCTAAGAATCTTTAATTCTCAGCAATAGATGACAATTGTGGTTGACAGGAATTCTGCATTGGAAGACTGAAACTGAGTCAAAGGGGAAAAAGCTCAGGAACTTTTATGGGAATTATTGATGCTAGAGAAACGCAAACACAGAGTTATTAGGAAGAAATAAACAGATAAAACATTTAAAGCTTTTGTGTCAGCATAATAATTGATTTTTATTTTCCTTTACCCAACGTCCTATGCTAAATAAATCTTCTATTAATGTACTTAAAATAAAAATAAAAAGGGACAAAATAAAGGGAAAATGTCACAGAGATATATTTTAGATGCTTGAGATCTGACAGGCAGAGAAAGAGGTGGTGAGAATGACTTTTATTTTTCCTTTTCTTGCTCTCGGCTTTTACAGGACCTGTAAGAAGGGAAACATTTTCCCTTCTTCTTCTAGTCCACAGGTAAGTACTCTTCTATCCATAGGCTAATATTTTTTGTACTTTATTAAGATGCATTGTAATTGCAATCTCCTTAATTGCTTCCTAATTGGTTCTTTCCTCCCCTTGGTGTATTTTTCATGCATTATTAAATTCCAACTGGCTTTCTGGAACTCATTTTGTATTCCTTCCAGACAGCTCTTCCAAAGTGAAACTGTGTGTCTCCTGGTCCCTTGATCACACAGGAAATGGCACAGTGGTGTTGAAAGATCACGGTTTGGAACTGTAAACCTTCTGATACAGCTACCGGGGACATGACAGCATCATCAATCATTCTGAATATTTGCTTTCATCCACAGTCACCTTCATACACAGAAATTACTTAGTAACAGTTTTTCACAACACTGTTTTTGACAATAGTTTCTTACAGTTGTTATTACTTCCATTCCAACATGGGAAACATCTAAGAACAGAATGACTAAATATCGTTCTTCCCAGCTAACCTAGACCTATATCTAAGTCTCTCGATGCTAATCTCACTACTCCATCCACCACTATTCAGTGCTTGTATAACAATACACATGACAGGTTAGTAACCAATTAACCTCATTATTATTCCACATGTTTTTTAGGAAAATATTTCTCTTTCAATCACTAAGTCCTTTAGTAATAATAATGTGTCACGGAATGATTAATCATTTGGAGTGAGGCCTGACCTGACCACAGATTCTCCATTTGTAAAACTAATTATAATTCGACTTTCTTCACTGAGATGTTCTAAGCTTCTGCCATAAGTACATTGTTTTTATACAGACAGAATTTTTAGGGGTCACAAGATCATTGAGCTATATAATTGATATATAAACATTTATATTGATGGAGGGAGGGCCTGCTTTCGGTCCCGGGCACCCTGCTAGCTTACACCCAAAATAATCACACAGAAATTATATTAATTAAATCACTGCCTGGTTCATAATGTCTAGCCTCTTACTGGCTAACTCTTACATTTTGATTTAACCCATTTCTAATAATCTGTATAAAACCATAAGGTCATGGCTTCCCAGGATAGATTCAGCATGTCTGACCTGGCAGCTCCATGGCAGCTCTCTCTGCCCTTCTTCCCAGCATTCAGTTCTGTCTACTCTGCCTGCCTAAGTGCTGCCCTATAAAAAGTCCAAGGCAGTTTCTTTATTCAGCCAATGAAAGCAACACATAGACAGAAGAACCTCCTACACCTTTTTCTGTTTAAACAAAAAAGAAGGCTTTAACTTTAACATAGTAAAATTACATATAACAAAACAGTTATCAGGCAATAATTATAGTTACAATGTTTATATCTACTTTATCTTTTATCATAACTAAGGAAAACTATATTGATGAATTCTTCAACTCCATCAAAGACTCCAGAAGAAGATAATATTACTTAAGTAAATAGGAAGTGCATTGTAAGCAACTTCCAAAACTCTAGAATTGGCAGAGACATCTTGCTGCCTGGACAGTCACCCAAAGTTCTTTTGTACGGTTGGAGCATCTATCTATTTGATAAGCTCCATGTCAGTAAAAGAGTCTTACTTAATTAAAGGTGATAATGTCTGAGGAATGATACCCAAGTTTGTTCTCTGAACTTCACATGTACCCACTCATAAGTGTACGTACATACACATGAACACACACACACACACACACACACACACACACAATCTCTGGCACTATAAAAGTTTTTGGTGAGGAACAGATGGCTTATCAGTTGAGGCAGTTGATAGAACATGTTTTTTTCTTCTTAAACTGAAAACAGATTTTTCTCTCATAGAACTCACATATTCCTCACAGCTCCCCATCACTCCCCTCTCCCCTAGGTCCCCTTGCTACGATTTCCCTTCAAAAAAGAGCAGAGCTCCATAAGACAAATAGAACCAAACAAGATGTTGTAAGACAAGGCAAAAGCTATCATGCTGAGGCTGGATAAGGCAACCCAAGAGGGAAAGAATCCCAAGAGCAGGCAAAAGAACTAGAGACATACCAGCTCCCACTGTTAGGAGTCCCACAAAAGCATCAACTGACAGCCATGGCACACAAGCTGAGGAGCTGGTGCAGACCCATGCAGGCACCATGGTTGCTGCTTCAATGTTTGAGAGCCCATATGATCCCTGCTTAGTAGATTCAATGGGCTGCGTGATCCTGGTATATCTCATCCCATAAGACCTCTACAGTCCTTTCTTCCCTTCTTCCATGGGGTTTCCTGAGGTTCCCTGAAGTGCAAGAAGAAGAATTTGATGGTGATCTCCATTTTAGACATTCTCTCAGCATAGTGTCTACCTGTGTGTAAAAATTTTTTCTGCTACTTGCTTGTCTAGTACTCATAATCTGCGAATGGAGATACTGTCTCTGTTGGAGGTTTTAAAGGATACTTTGGTGAATGGATCACATTTCCTGTACTAGTTAATTATAATTCCACATAAACAAATGAAATACATACTTTGCAACATGTCATTGCTCTGAAATAATTTTCATAAAAGTAAACAGAAAATGCTTGCTTATTTTTATGTTTATCCTGGTTTTATATTAACACTTGGTTGTCAAAATAGCCTACAAACTATCAAATTATTGTTCTCCTAGTTCTATTATGGATATATTAACCTGCGTGGGTTTGATAAGTTCTAATCCCTTGTGGTAGTTGTTGTCTTGCATGAGCCAGCTGTTTTACTTTTATTGGTGTGAGCCCACTTAAGGAAACCCTAGATGATGTGCAAACATCTCCAGGATTTGCTGAGCGCGAGGTATTCCAGGCTCTGCGCGGATATTTCTGCCCAGACCCAAAGCTCTGCTGCTGCTTTCCTCACATCTAAAATAGTGTTTATAGATTACAGAGTCATAAGACAAAGTGAGGAAATAAACATTTAAAAGAAAACATAAAATACTGCTTAACCTTCCCCCTCCAATGGAAGATCATAGAAGTGCTACCTCCTATTTTACATTTGTGTTTTCATGTTATGCTGATAGTTTTGGTTGAAAATATATCAGCAAACTAACATACAACTTATTGTGCTCTTAGTAACACTAAAGAAAAATTTTAGATTTCTTACGGAGACTTTTTTGTTAGTATATGTCAAGGCGTATGCACTAACACCATTTAAAATAATTTTCTTATGAGTTCATGCAACAAAATAGACAAATGGAGGGATAGGTAGATTTAATTTTCCAGCTTTGGAGATAAATTTAAAATGTCTTCTATTTAATTTTGCTTCAATTATGCAAAATTTTTACATGATCTATATGCCTATACCTACTACCATACTTAATTCCTTTTAAAAACGTTCAATGAAGTGCTTCCATGTTAAAAATAAAATACCTCCCCTGGAAAAATAATTAGTACTATATTTTTTGATCCCTATACCAGTGTAAGTACTTCACAAACCCTTTAACACACAATTCTTTGTAAAAATTTCTAAATTTTATTTTATCTATATTTTCATACCTATATGTACGTATGTGTGTCATATATGTGTTCATGCCCACACATACCAAAGAGGATTTTTGGACCCCTGTAATTGGAGTTATAGGTAGTTGTGAGCCACAATATTAGTGCTGGAGACCAAATACAACTGAGTCCTCTTTAAAAGTGGTATGTATTTTTTACTATCTGAGCCAATCCCTAGAACACAATTATGATGATATCTGATGAAATGTTTTGAATCTTATTTTTGCAAGAAGTCTGGTAATAACCTGAACTGAAAATTTCATTTTCTGTACCAAACAAATTTCAAGTGTTTCACCATAATGCCAAGCACAGATCACTTCTGCCAATATATAACATTTTCATACAGAATAAATGGACAAGTTCTGATTTCCCCTCATATCAATCCTGCCTGCCCCATTGGTTATCTTAGTAAACACCCCAAAGAGAATTTGTATTATAATGTCTAGGAGAAGGTCAGAATCATTTCTTACCTGGTTACAGAGACTAGAACCTGTGAGTTCTCATCAGACTGCGTCCCCCATCTCACGTTTCCAGGCTTCATTATAGCTCTACTCCAGGGATGAACAGGTGATAAGACCTGAGAAAATCAACATGGGATTAAGTTATTATTTTTTATCTTGAAAAGATGATGAAAGATAAATAAACAAGCAACCTTTTATCAGATCAAATGAACCAGATGATAGATAGAAACCAACTAAAGTTGCTTACTGAAATCTTTAGTGATTGTGAGTGAAAACCCAGACTTGTCCATCAAATCAGAAGTCACTCTTGTGCTTTAGTGTAAAAGAAAGAATCAAATGATCCTCACTGTGCTGCTAATGTAATTCATAATCAGCCCTCCCCGTTGCTTTTTGTTAAAATAGGGACCTTTCCACTGGTCTGTGTACAAACACTAGAACAGCCAATGAAAACAGAAGTACTATGAGGAGAAAAATGGCAATTTTTTACAAAAATAGATGGCACAATAAATTGTGTCACCTAGTTAGTGAACAGGCGCACATAACTGACCTTTGCTTATATGATCAGAAAGGTTTGACCTAAGAGAAAGGAAATTAGTTGGAATGGCACAAATAGCAATAATAATAACAATACAAACCATAATACAACCTTTGATGATCTGTGTATACCAGATTTTGATTATAAAATAAGACTTTATATGATTTAATGTATTTAATCACAAATTGCTGTGAAGTAAAAACATTTCTAGAATCTGTGAGTAAAGACAGAGCAACAAAAAATATCATCTTATAGCAAAGAAGTCACAAGACTAACTAGGGAGGACAGTGGGGAACTGCAGGCTTCTACCACGGTACACAGAAGAATGGTCTGCTGTGATCTGATAATGAGAGAACCTATGTATCTTCCAAAATACTTCAGCTATTACAAACCTAACAAAATGTCATTTATGCCTAGTTTTCTGTTTTTGAAAGATGTGCTATCAGTTTTTCTTACTCAAAACCTTCATTTAAACTGAAGTCCCTGAAAATAAACAATAATTTGTCACATCTAGCTGTGTCCGTGCCAGAAGCAGAACAAATCACTTCTATATTCTTATGCCCATCATCTCAACTCAGTATTTATTTTCCTCTTGTTTATCTCCATTTCTAAAACTGTAAGATCTACCATTCCAGTGGACAATGCAGATTGTCAGGAAGGAAACAGTATTTATAAATAAGCAGACACATCCATAATCTCACCATGAATCTCTACCAAATTCTCAGCCTTTCTGTATAACCATTTGCACAAACTGAAACCACAAGGTGACCATGCAAGTTTACCCAAAGCATGCAAATACTGTATACCTAGAATTTAGTTGGCACTGAATTAATTCTTTATTCATTGTGCATTCAAATCTCAAGCTGTTCAACTATATGAGATTTAGCAGTCTACCCTCCTGACAGCTCCTAAGAAAGAAACATAGAGACCCTACACATGGTACTTAGTTTCTCCTAATCCCTGCTTAATATCTTTTGCATCTGTGAAGACGTATGTTCCTGTCATTACCTGTATCTTATTATCCAAAATCACTCTTTGGAGCATCTTGGTATTTATCTACCAGGAGAATTCCTTAACACACGATATATTAATTGATGTCATCTCTGGTATGCTAGTATTGACTTCTACATAACCTCATTCATATTATTTGAGAATTCAAGGATGAAATCAAAATACATTTTCTTCTACCTTTTTTCACCTATTGTAAAATCTTAAATTACATGAAGGTCTGATTTTTCAGGGATGGTGATTTTAATAGTCTCCCTTTTGTCCCCACATTGTCCTGGGGATGTCACTCAGGACAGCTAGCCCATTGCACTTCTAGCTTGGACATTGTGCTAACCTTTCCTCCCACTCTCCTTTTCCAGATTTTGAATCTTTTTGTTTATCTTGTGCTCTGCATGGCACAGTTTTTCCAGCTACAATAGTTTTAACTTGATCTGCTTAAGATTCCCTTTCATTTTGCATGATACCTTGCAGGAGCCCTCACCCAAGACAGCCCAGCTTTGTGGTAAGAAAAGGCAGCAGGAATGAAGGAAAGCTTCACAGCCAAGAATAGAGCATATTGGAGATCTGTTGTGGGATATTTGTATATTCTTTGAAGATATACTGATGTGACTGGTGTAATAAAAAGGTTAAGGGTCAATATCTAGGCAGGAGGTATAGGCAAGTTTTGCAAGGAGAGAAAGGATGAGGAAGAGAAATCTAGACATACAGGAAGAGTCAGGAGATATGGAGAGGAGACAGGAGGTGTAAGATGGCAGAGAGGTAGTGCCACATGATATAACATAGATTAACATAAATGAGTTAATTTAAGTTATAAAAGCAAGTTGGGGATAAGCCTAAGCCAAAGATCAAACTTTCATAATTAGTAAGTGATTTATGTGAATTGGTGTCCCAAAGAAAAATGCAACTACATATGATGTCCTATGTGGATGTTGAAATATCCAAAGACAGGGCCCAAGAAAGCTAAGAAAAGTTCTAGACAAGGAGCTCAATGTGGTTGCCTAGTTCTATAGTCACCAGCAGGCTATGTTTAGCAGCGTACAGAGATACAGCCAAAACCAGCCACCAGCACTCTGCACCAGCACCGTACACTAAACTGAGTCACCTGGTGATTGACATGCAGTTAGGTTTTGCCTCATACAATAAGAGAATGTTGCAGGCTCTTAGTAGAGCCAGGTCCACACACACACACACACACACACACACACACACACACACACACACACACACACAAATCCCTTAAAAGGTATAATATATTTAAAAACATGCTTAAATGCCAAAGAAAGAAAAGAAAAATGGGTTTGGGCAGTCATAAAAAAATAGTTTAAAAGTAAAAGTAATAAAGTCTTTAAAATGAGCATACAGTAATATAAAAAAAAGCCACATCAGGATGGAAAATATTATATAACACTGGAAATCTGGGCCTTATATATGTTTTGTTAATTTTTAATTTTATGAATGCTAGGGAACAAAAACCGGCAGCTGGTGAGAGATATGGGAATGTGAGAATAAAATCTACTAAATTAAGCTAGCCTATATATCCTAAGACTATGTGGTTACAGTTATATTTTGGAGATCAGACCTCTGTCTGATGTGGGGTTGGTGAAAATTTTTTCCCATTCAGTAGGCTGCCTTTTTGTCTTGATAACTGTGTCCTTTGCTTTACAGAAACTTCTGAGTTTGGGGAAGTACCATTTATTTCTTGTTGCTCTCAGTGTCTGTGTTACTGGGGTTATATTTAGGAAGTGGTCTCCTATGCCCATGCATTAAAGACTACTTCTCACTTTCTTTTCTATAAGATTCAGTGTGTTTGGTTTTATATAGAGGTCTTTAATCCATTTGGACTTGAGTTTTGTTTGTCATGGATGACTTCTTCTTAGCATACATTCACACAGAAGTTTTTTTCTGACTACTGAACTAAACCCACTGCCTATTACCATACCACATTCTATGGTCTTCTTTTAATATATTATATTATGTTGAATAATGATATCACAAAATATACACATATTCATTCTCAAAACCTGTGATTATATCATCTAATGATTCACTGAAAATATGATTAAATTAAAAGTTTGGAGATGGAAATATGATTCTGAAGTTAATGGGCATCTTCTTTACAGTAACAGGCTTCTTATAAGGCAGAGAAGCAAAAGTCAAAGGGAAATTTTGTAAGATACTACATTGTTAATTTTGAAGATGGAGTAAGGGTTCATGAACCAATGATTACAAGTACTCTCTGGAGCTAGAAAAGTCTGGGAAAGAAAATTTCCCCTATATTCTCTAAATAATGCAACTTTTCTGATACTTTTACTTTAGAACTTCTGACCTCCAGAAATATAATAAAGTTTTATGACTTTAGGCTACTAATTTCATATAGTAGAATCATAAAGAAACGACTCAGTTTTTACAACTGGAAATAGACTGACCCATAGGGGAAAAAAGCAAACAACTGATATGTGGCTTTGGAATTAAGTAATGAGCAGAGGATAAAAGGACTTTAGGGCTCATAAACGGTAAATCCAAGATCTGCAGTCTGATAGCTTCTGAATTTTTTATTTAACAATGTGTCACTAGAAAGATATAAGACCAGGGAAGGGTTGAACAAAAAAATACTACCTGATGAAAGGAAAGTTCTCAACCTATCCAGACTGAAAAATTTAGGAGATTGAATGTCAGGAAGAAAAGCAAGAAAGTGGGAGGATGGTCTATTTCTAGTACCTTAGAAGGATTAAAGCCCAAAGCTATCAATCACACACAAGAGATAAGTCAAGTGGCTCATGGATTCTATCATACATCTGAATATAAACTAGGGACATATATGGGATCATCCAGAAAAGAGTCATGAAGAGGCTCCCTGACTAGTGGGGGGACTCTATGAGATGATGTGAAATTTCCAGAAGCTCTTGAGGATGTGGTATTAGCATAAAAACTGCCGTCTTGGACTACAAATGCTAATGAAGGGATAAAGTGGAAAGAATGTGAAGTTCTGTAAATTCTACAGTTATGAACCCCAGGTAAAATCACTCAGTTGCATCCCCTAGCTATAATTCATGATAGAGGAAAGATCATTTCGAAAGCATAGCTCCCAGCTCCAAGAGCAAGCCAAGAAAGAACATGGAATAGAGCACTGGACCCAGAATTCATGAAAACTTCTTAGAGTGGCAGTGGATATCTAATACCCATACACAGTGAGCTCTATTGAAGATTTTATTTCACTTACTCAATGCTATATCTCCACCATCAAGAAGAATTGACATGTTATTATGGGCATTTGATAAATATTTATCAAATTAGTGAATCAATATGTTAATGAGCATGATATGTTTAAATATATAACTATGAGAACATGTCACAGCCTAAGACTTACAAACAATTCTCATATTTAATTCTAACCATTTGTGTACATCTCTGTAAGTATGGAAAATATGCTACTATTACAGAAATACTTATATTATGCTAAATAAATTGTTTTAAACAAGTAACTTACATGTATTATGAATATTTAATCCTGAAATATCCCAAATATGACCAAGATAAAGAGACAAATGACTGATATATTACTATATTAGTACACTGATTCATATTTTGGATGCCATCAAAATTGATGAGCCCATTTATTATTGCTTTTCAAAAATGTTGGAATTGTCAATTGTTGATATGCCAATTTTTATAGCAGAAAATTTCTAGAAATTGCTTTTCTGTTGCAAGGAAATAAGAGATAATCTGGAACTTGCATCATTGCATTAAATCTTTCCATACTTTCACACAAATATAAGTTTAACCAGTCTATGAAGCTTAACTTGATTTTCCAAATCTAGTGGCACCATCTGTGGGTCACTACTTAGAAATGCTATAGAGTTTTGTACATAGAAATTACACCAACTCATTACAATGATTCTGCCTAATGTGAAGTAGATATAAGTTAGATATATAGATTAAATAGGTAGATAGGTATGTAGATAGATAGATAGATGATAGAAAGACAGACAGACAGATAGATAGATAGATAGATAGATAGATAGATAGATAGATAGATAGACAGACAGACAGACATGTTCACCATGTTCACCTACAGGAAAAATAATTTAGTTTTTAAAAGCAATTTGATGGAATGTTAGATTAGTTTATGATATGCATTGGGAAAAATTCTAAGTATATGAACAAACTGTATGTAAAAGAAGAATTGACTTTGATTTCTTTCCTCTTTGTGTTTTGAAATTTCAAATTGATTAAGAATAAGCTGCACTAGGAGTCTAATGACAGATAAATGGATAAGGAAAATGTTATGTTTATTCACACAGTGTAATTTTCAGCCATAAAGAAGAATAAAGTTTGGAGGTTGCAAGAAAGTGGATGAGGGTGGAGACCAACATGTTAAGTGATTGAAGTCAATTGCAGAAAGACAAATGTGACATTTTCTCTCATTTGCAGTTCTAAGATTTTATATAGATGTATAAAATCATGAATATATATGACATAAAAATGAGATTTTTAAAACTGTCTAAGGGGACCAACAGAAGAGGGAAGGGGAAGGAAGGGAAGGAAAAAAGGAAGTGTGAGAAAGGACATGCTCAGCTCACAATATATGTGTACAACAGCTTGAAAAAACATAAATATGTGACTGAAACTGCAAATAGATATTAAATAGATATTTTTAAAAGTTGTTTACTTGTCTCAGATAATTTCGTTTAAAATATTTCTTTTATTTTTGATTTTATAATAAAGTACATCATTCCACCCTTCCCTTTCTTCATTCTAAATGCTTCCATGTATACCTCATTGCTTTCCATTGGTTCATGGCCTCTTTTTTCATTAGTTGTTGTGATATGCATATACATATACATATCTATTCATAAATATAACCTCCTCAGTCTGTATAATGTTACTTGTAGTTATGCTTTCAGGCATGACAATTCAAAAGAAATCTCAATGAATTTATATATCAAGTGTGCTAGAACTCTTTTTTTTTCAAAGTTTATTAAATTATGAAAGTTTCCATTTCCGCCCCTCCTCCTAACACCCTCCCACTCCCCCCTCCCCCTCCTCCTCCCTCTCCATCCCTAAGAGCAGTCAGGGCTTCCAGCCCTGTGGGAAGTTCAAGTTCCTCCCCCCTCC
Source organism: Myodes glareolus (assembly GCF_982192425.1). Taxonomy (NCBI): domain Eukaryota; kingdom Metazoa; phylum Chordata; class Mammalia; order Rodentia; family Cricetidae; genus Myodes; species Myodes glareolus. Next base: position 6,393,305 of record NC_142049.1, read on the forward strand.
CTCCAGGTCCAGGAAGGTGAGTATCTGAACAGACTGGATCCCCAAAATCCAGTATATGCAGAGGAAACAAGTCCCAGTGTCATTGTCAATGGCTTTTCAGAAAGGCTCCGGGCCAGCCACATTCAGAGAATCCGGCCACATTCAGAAAATCTGGTTGGATCACATGCTCATTCAGTCCCAGTCCAACTGGCCTTGGTGAACTCTCATTAGATCAGTCCCCTTGTATCACCACTTGTGCGAGTGGGTGATCGCACCCCTCGCGGTCCTGAGTTTTTTTCATGTTCTTCCTCCTTCTGCCCCTCATTTGGACCATGGGGGGCTCAGTCCTGTGCTCCAATGTGGGTCTCCGTCTGTATCGCCATACATCGTCGGATGAAGGATCTATGGTGATAAGCAAAATCTTCATCAGTGTGGTTATAGGCCAAGGCCGGTTCAGGCACCCTCTCCTCTGTCCAGAGAACAATCTGGGGATCTCTCCTTGGACCTGGGATCCCATTTATAATCAAGTCTCTTGTAAACCCTAAAATGACTCCCTTAGTTGAAATATGTTCTTCCCTGATCCCATATCCATCCATCCTCCCTCCCCCCATCTCAGTCCCCTGAGTTTTCCCCATTCCTCCCCTACTCCCTTCCTTCTCTCTAACGCTTTCCCCTTCCAACAACCCTCCCACCCACCTCCCCCCATGCACACCAATGATAGCCTATGCTGGAGAGGATGTGGAGAGAGGGGAACTCTCATCCATTGTTGGTGGGAATGCAAACTTGTACAGCCACTGTGGAAATCAGTGTGGCGGTTTCTCAGGAAACTGGGAATCAACCTCCCTCAAGACCCAGCAATTCCACTCTTGGGAATATACCCAAGAGCTGCCCTATCATACTACAAAAGCATTTGTTCAACTATGTTCATAGCAGCACTATTTGTAATAGCCAGAACTGGAAACAACCTAGGTGCTCCTCAATAGAAGAATGGTTAAAGAAGGTGTGGAACATATATACACTAGAGTTTTACTCAGCGGTAAAAAACAATGACATCTTGAATTTTGCATGCAAATGGATGGACATAGAAAACGCTTTACTGAGTGAGGTAAGCCAGACCCAAAAAGAGGAATATGGTATGTATTCACTCATAAGTAGATTCTAGCCATAATTAAAGGTCTTTGAGCCTATTATTCGAGATCCTAGAGAAGCTAAATAAGAAGGTGAACCTGAAGAAAATCATGTACTTATCCTCCTGGAGATTGGAAATAGACAAGAGTCCTAGAACTAACTCTTGATTAAAAGAATAGATAGATAGATAGATAGATAGATAGATAGATAGATAGATAGATAGATATTCATTGAGAATATATCCTATTATTGTATTGGGGATAATATATTCCCTATATATTTATTGTATATGTATATACTATATATTGTATGTTCACTGAGAATACATATACCTATAGATATATATCAAGTGCCCTAGAGCTACCTCTTGATTAAAAGTAAACAGAATAAGGTATCATAATCCTTATTTTGTGTTTCTCAACAACATCTGTATATCTTCAGTAAAAATTCAGTGGAAGTTGTGGGAGAGCAGGCCGAACACCTCGCCAGAGAAGCACAATGGAGCCAATCCTGTTAGCGCAGGTGTGGGTGAGCCAGACCCAAAGTTATAAGCATAATAGAGCTGTCCTCATTTCTCATCTGTCTTGTGGTGGCATGGGGAAGGGGAAGAAGTACCCCCACATGCACCTATTAAATCCCAAGGCAGGTGGGAGAGTCATCCCTGACCTCCACCAGCTGCAGCACTTGGGAGAGCAGGCACTTCACCTCATGGGGCAATACAACAGAGCCAACACTGTTAGGGCAGGTATGGGTGAGTCTACCCCAAATCTGTGAGAACTTTCCCCATTTCCTGTCTGGCAGAGGAACCCTACAGCTGCCCAGCTCCAGATCCACCATTATGATTTGGCCTGCTTCAACATCTACCCCATCTGTGATCTGCTGGAGCCTGTGAAGGGACCTGACTCGCAGACCCAAAGTTGCAATTCAGGGCGGTAGAGGAATGTCCAGTGGGAGACCAGCATCGATCATGTAGCAGAGACAAGATGTCTCAAGTCAGACCAATGACTCTTTGCAATGACCACTTGCAAGTAGAAATGCATGGGCAAAGGTATATACAGTATGACCTGTTGGATCACACTGCAACTTCCAGGATGAGACTTTCAATTTTCCCCCTCTTTATTTTACCTTTTCCCTTCTTTCTCTTGAATTTTATTTTATTGGGGGGTGCAGGGGCAGAGGGCAAACGCAAAGGGACAAAGGATGAATGGAATTGAGATACGTGATGTGCAGGACACATAGAACAAAGTTTCAAAAATTTAAAAATAATCAGGAGAAGGAAAGGGAAATCTATCTTAGCTGTGTCAAAATTAAAAGCAAGTTGATGATGGTTCCATTACTATTGCCAAGTTACACCAAACACCACTTAGCATCTTTTTATTCTGAATTTTTATTTCATGTGCATGAGTGTTTTTCCTGCATGCATTGATGTGTACATGACTGTTCGGTGCCCACAGAGTCCAGAAGAGGGACTGAAACTCCAGAACTAGAGTGGCAGATGTTTATGAACTGTCACATGGGTGTGTGAAACTGACTGTGGGTCCTCTGTCAGAGAAGTAAGTGCCTTTAACTAATGCGTCCTCTCTCATAACAAGTATAGTAGTTTAAAACAGCAGAGTCGAGAAAATGTAGTTCAGTGGTAATGCATTGCCTAACTATGAGAACTAACTCCTGGTACTGCAATGAAATATAAACCATTATTTTACCATTCCTGAGGTTTGGGGCCTAGCTGTATAGATGAATGGCTGACTTGGCTGACTTTGCTGACTTTGAGTCTTGTTCACAAGTACGGATTCTGAGAAGTCCTGCTCCTAGAATCAACACTTAGCAGTTGCTGGGTCCCACCTCTGCAGTGTTATTGTCTGGAGATGTCACTTCCAGACTCAATAACCTCTCCATAACAAGATAAATGATTTCCTTCAAAAGAACAAGGTGGGGATTTACACAAGTTAAAAGCTACATTCTCTTTGTATCAGGTGTCTGAAGTAGAATTTTTAAATTTGTATTAATAATTCAAAGACTAGACATGCTTCCATAGTCCCAGGTCACAGTCAAAGGGAAGGGATTAAATAAGATGACTCAGAGGAAAGAGCAATCACTAGGTGGGTTGACAGCTTAGTGGGTAAAGCACACCCTGCACAGACATGAGGACCTGCATTCGGATTTCACCCACATAAAGCCAGGGAAGGTGGCAGGGGTCTGTAACCCCAACATCAGGTTGTGGAAACAGCCAAATCAGCTGGGAGTTCTGTTGAGAGCTACAAGTTCAGTGAGAGATCCTGTCTGCAGAAAAAAATAAAGTGAATATAAATATAATAAGACACCTAGTGTCAACTTCTGGCACAAAGATAAGCATACTTACACACATATATGTGTGCACACTCAAATGGCACACACATACATGCACATTCACACACACATATGCACTCACCTACATATAATAATTGGAGTCTATTTTAAAGATAACCATTAAAACTTCTTACTCAGATTTGAGGCTCTTATAATGATTAATATTAGCATGAACATCACTAGGTTACAGTGACCAAGTTCTTTTTAACCACACATTAGTCTAAATGTTACTTAAATGTTATTTTGATACAATTAACATTTGCTATCAATCTACTTTAAGTAAAGCAATTACTCTTCATAATGGCATAGACCTCCTCAGTTAGAAAGACCATAAGGCAAAGACTTAAGTAACCCAAAGAAAGAATTACACTCTGTTTCAGTGGTTGTGCCCATCATGGTTTTGACCTCTTTGCTCATATTCTAACCCTCCCACTCTTCAGCTCAACTTTGGGAGTTCAGTCCAGTACTCTGATGCAGGTTTCTGCTTCTGTTTCCATCAATTGCTGGATGAAGGTTCTATGGTGATATTCATCAGTCTGACTACAGGCCAAAGCCAGTTCAGACACTCTCTCCTTTATTGCTTAGGGTCTAGGCTGGAGTCATCTTTTTGGATTGTTAGGAATTTCTCTAGTGTCAGGTTTCTTGATGGGGACACTCACTGAAACAGTTTACCTGAGCTAATGACAGCTCACCAACTCCAGCCGGACAGGAAAGGAACCAGCATAGGCTCAAACTAGTCCCTTTGAATGTGGTTGACAGTAGTATAGCTGGGGCAGACTGCGGAGCCACTGGCAGTGGCACCAGGATTTATCCCTGCTGCTTGTTATGGGTTTTTTAGAACCCATTATTCTCTTTGAATGGATACCTTGCTCAGCCTAGATATAGTAGGGAAGACCTTAGACCTTCCCCAAATCAATGTGGCTTACCGTCTCTGAGAAGTGGATTGGGCGGGGCGGGGGGGGGGAGGTAAGTGGAGGGAATAGAAAGAGGGAACAGAATGGGAACTGGGATTGGTATGTAAAATTAAAAAAGTTTGTTTTCTTTTTAAAAAAGAAAACCATAGATAGATAGATAGATAGATAGATAGATAGATAGATAGATAGATAGATAGATAGATAGATAGAATTCTACTCAAAGACTGCAGCATAAAAATTCTGTCCAAGTTTCCAGGCTTTGGTTTCAGACTCTTATATGATAATATCTGCTCTTAACTATGTCCCTAGCAGCCTTGCTTATGCTGTAAATTCTTGTCTTGCTAGCTGCTATAACTGCAAAATCCATTTCTGTAAAATAATTTCACTTTCCTCTTCCCTCCTTTTATTCCTCCCTTCTTCCTTCCCTTTCTACATCTTCCTCCCTCATAAGTAAGTAGATATAACGACAGACAGGGGGACCTGACCAATGATTGCATGACGGTGATAATACCTCGTGCGATCACTCAAGATGATTGAAGAGCTGGAATACAGTAGTTTATTCACAGATGAAATGGAAAATTACAGAGACCAGTAGCAAGAACTTAGCCTTCTCCCTTATATGCTAATTATATATTTTTTTCTAAATGGAGCTGGCTACCTAACTTCCTGAATTTATAGAAGTAATGTAAAGGAGGATAATGGTAGTCGCTTGATCAGAGTTATAAATATTTGATTACCCCTAGCCGAGTAGCTATTGTCAACAGACAGCTTCTGCAAAGCAAAGAGTCGGTTTTCTTTAAGAGTGTAGTCTGTGCTAAGTTGACCATGTTCCAGTGGAAGGTCACACATTCAAGAGTGTGTGGAAAAATTGTATTTGAAGGGTTGAAAGATAAAAGAAGATAAAAAATTGTGTGGATATAAAAAATATGGGGATTGATCTGGGAGTGATGGAGAATGGGTAAGTATCATTAAAATCCATTGAACAAAACTGTCAAAGAACTAATAAAAATTATAGTATAAATAAATACTTTACAACCAAACATTGATGGTAAAATTGTTGTGAGTACCGTCATTGTTGTCATTAGCATAGGTTCTCATTTTCAATTAGGACAGACATTTTGTGGCCAAAAGAAGATGATAGTAGTTCTCTATTTGCTATTTGAAATGTTTCCTACAAATTGGAAATACAGAAATTAACAGCTAATAAGGGTACTTTGAGATGGAAATAATAAATACAATTTGAAACACCCAATTTGATCGTTTCCCTTTCAATCAATGTGTTCTCACATTTGTTAGCATGTTAATTATTGTGGCAAGGCTTTTCAAATTAGCTGAGCGGATTTAGCCACATTTCACACCAGATGTGTGTTCACTTAAGATGTTTTCTATGGAAATATTGACAATATTTCTTTGGGGGCATTTTAGCAGTGCTATGCCTCAGCTGGGTTTAACAAATCATTTGTTCTCCTTTCCTCAGCTTGTAGAGGAAGTGACAGCATTAGCTTGTCAATCATAGCATGGCACAATAAGAGCAGTGGAACGGATAAAGAGGTAAGCCTGGGAAACACTTATGCTTGTTAAAATGAACACCCTACCTGAAGAAAATATTTAAGATCCTGTCTTAATAAACATAGGCTTTTAGTCTTCTCTTAAGTAACTCTTTGAATGAAGGTTATGGATAGATACATGATTTATAAAACTTTGTCTTAGCATGCCTGACAGGATACAGCAGGGAAAACCAACGTAACATTGTGTAGTTGTAAATACCAGTGGACTGAGAGTCAGGCTAAGATTGTCATAGCTTCCTGCTTGCGGCCTTGTGATCTTTAAACGGTATTTAACTTGTCTCTGAGCCTTGATACCTTTCAGATGGATAAAGGAACATAAAATACTTCTACAAGTTTAAGGATTACTAAAAATAATTTCCTGGGCCTGGAGAGATGGCTCTAATAGCTTAAAACACTGGCTGCTTTTACAGAGAACCTGGATTTGATTGGCAGCAGGATGGTACACAGCACTCTGTAACTCCAGTTCCAGGGGAATCTGATGCTTTCTTTTGGTCTCTGTGGACACTACACACTACACACTACACACATACTACATACACACGATGCAGTCAACACTCATATACATAAATAAATCAAAACATTGTAATTCCCTTCAAATTATGTATTTCATAAAATTTAGATCATAATACTTCCCAAGTAAATTCATTACTTAATTTATGTTTACTATTAATGGTTGGATGTGGAATAATAAGTGGCTACATATTTACTAAATTATCAAGAAATCCCTGTAGGAAAATTCCAAGGAAATAAAAGAATAGGTATTTAAAATAAAGGAAGAATAAAGAAAAGACAACGGCCAAACAAGCTGTTCAGGGATGACATTTAAAAATAAAGTGTATAATTTCCCAATAAAAATATTTATTATTATCCCAAATAATTGATTAATTTCAAGGCTAGAGTTAGTCCAGTAAGCCCTCTTTCTGTCTTTTTTCTCTCTCTCTTCTGGATGGGCAATATTCAGACCTGAGACAGTTAAATGAAAGGAAGTAAGATCTTACTCAGTTGCAAACTCAAGAACTGGGATTGAACAGTAACCTGCCTTGGTATTAATATTCCATTTCATTAGTTATCATATAGTGTTTATAGTTCACTTAAAATGCAGCTGTGACAGTCATTCTCGGAGACATGTGACCCTAAGCAGAGTCACAATCTATAAAGGCAGATTCATAATGTATAACATACATCAAAAGACTTGAGCCTGTTAAAAAGCACTATTTGGCAAAATTTTCCTAAATAAGCTTCATATCTAATAACTCTAGTTTTTTAAATGATAATTTTTGTGAGTTATGCTGAGAAGATCGCACAGTGGGTAAAGCTCCTGCCACTCAAGCTGGAGGATCTGCCATCAAATCCTTGCAACACACATAAGGCTGAATGTAGAGTATCACACATCCATAATCTCAGTGATTCAGTGGTAAAGAGGAAGAATAAATAGGACAATCCCCAGAATCTCATGGACCAGCTAGTCAGGAGTAGGCAGAAGCAAACCACAAAGGATTGCTATGTCAAACATGGTGAAAGGCATAGACTAGCATAAAAAAATCTTCCTTCTTCCTCCAAGTGTGTGCTGAAGCACATTCATACTCACATCTGCATGTATACATGAGACCTCTCTCTCCTTCTCTCTCCTTTCTCTCTCTCTCTCTCTCTCTCTCTCTCTCTCTCTCTCTCTCTCTCTCTCTCTCTCACACACACACACACACACACACACACACCATACACACAAAGTAATACTAGAATTTTCAACCCCACCTGAAAACATTTTCAGTTTTACAATTATCCACAAAGTTCACAGCAGCTTAAAACCAAAAAAAAAAATCTGAACTGGTTGGGTTATTTTTTAGGTCCTTAGATATGCCCAAATCCTGTCCTCCAAAGTGTATTGTATGGGTCTTCTTTATCCTGTGAGTAAATCTGTCTTCAGTATTCTGATATACAGTCATCAACACAAGGAAAAGAATCTAGGTAACAACAGTAATGCTATCCAGTAGAATTTTTTCACTTACTGGAACCACTGCCTTGTTACGATGAACTGTGAATTATCTCCTCCAGCCTCACTCTGCAAGCACATATGGGGAGTCAGAGCCTATAACCTTAAATATTGTCTCTGTTCCAAATCCCAGTCCCTACCACGAAGTCAAGACCCTTGTATGATCAGGATCTCATGAAACAAGAGAGAGTGGCCTCGTTTGTGATCCCAGCCATGGGCTCATTCTTTCGTGAAGTTACCAGAGAGTCTGAATTCTATTATGTTTGCCAAGCCATTAATGAAACTTTGTTCCCTATTTGGCATGACTTTCTGACATCCACTACTTTGTTAGGAAACCCTAAGTGGTAAGCAATAGGAAACAGATCAGCCAAGCATTAACCTCCACCCACTTCTCTAAATTATCCTTTTGTCAAATGCCCATGGTGTTATTATATGAAGCTCTTATATCTCCTTTTAAAATCCCTTGTAGTAAATTCTTACAAAGGCTATTATATGAATTGTTTCTGGGCAGCAATGAGTCCCTCATCTGATTTTGGCAGTTGGAACTGAATTGATTATGATTAAGTACAATCTATTTTTTTCTTGGTATGTGCCCAATCCTCTGTGAAATTCATTTAAATTATTAATCGTCAAAGATGTTTCTGGGGTAAGTTATTCAACATTGTAGGCAGGATGGTTGATGAAATGGTTCAATCCCTTTGCTTACATCTTTCAAAGTAATGGGTAAATTATTGTCTTCTAATTTTAAATTATAAAGTATAAACAAAATTTATAGCACCATAAATTTCTTAAAGCAGTCATTTCTAAACACGAGGCAAGAAGACAAATACTGAATTTTCCAGTCTACAATTAGAAGAGAATAAAATAAAAAGATGGAACAAGATTTGCATTTTTGCTTAGGGTATGGAATTTTGTAAGATATCTTACTCTTATCAGAATAATAGGTAGAAATGGAGTAAGGCAAGAAAGGCAGGGTTTGTTTCTCAGCTTCTCATGTGGTCTAGGATGCTAAAAGGATAAAAATTTTAAAGAGCTGTTATTCCTCTAAGGATAATCTTGAAGAGAAAATAGCAAATGCATCACATATACAGAATAGTGTTTGTGTGAAAAGAGCAGGCAGAATAATGTAGCATTTCCATGTGATTCAGCATGCTGATTTCCGTCCTGCAAAATGTTCTAAGTTTGGGGAAAATTCCATATGTATGCCTGCCAATTATTTTTCAAGAGGCCTTCACCATGTCTGGTGTGTGAAGTAGTAGAGAAAGAAATAGAGCAAGAGGGAGAGAGACAAGGATTAATGGTAAATCAGAGAAACACATGGTAAATGTTGTTCACCTTAAAAGTTTAGTGGAGGATTTAGTGCTTTCAGAGTCATAAATTTCAATTTCTATTATCTATTTCTGGTACATAAAAAGGGGTTGACTTTCAGATGTAAACCTCATCATGTACAAACATGGTAAAATTTGCTTATTTTAGAAATGTTGGGGCATAATTTTATATAATATCTACAAGTACAGTTGCACCACCTGCAAAACAACTTATATTCTTGCCTTTTCAATATGTCTGTATTTATATCCTTCTAGCACTATATTCAAATGCCACCATGAAACATGGAACCCTTAATTATGATTTTACCAATACAAATGTTAAGGGCCTTATCATTTGAACACACCATGGGCTAATTGTATATATTCATTTTCAAGTTGATATCACTCCCTCTATCTATCAATTGCTAATTATTTTTATCAATAATGGTATTAAGCGTTCTAAAATTATCTTTTTTTCCCTTCTATTCACACACTAATTTGACCTCTTTCTTAGCCTATCGTTGTGGTGAGCTATATGAACTGATTTTGAAATGTTGAGCTAGCCTTGCATGCCTGTTTTGAATATGACCTTGATACGATATTCAATTGTTTTCACGTGTTGTTGGATTTGATTGTCTAAGATTTGGTTGAGGACTCTTGAACCCATATTTACGATAGGTATCTATCTATAAGTATCCCTTCTTGTAGCTTTGGTATTAGAATGGCCCTGACTACATAAGTTGCTGGCTACAAACATATTAAACTGTAGGTGGTATAATTTTATCATTTAGTGTCTGTGTAATATACCAATGAATACATTTGGACATGGTGTTTTATGTATTAGAAAGTTTGTTATCAATGATCTACTTTATATAATACATATATACCTATTATTATATTCAGCAACACGACCATCATTACCACCACCATCTCTGTTATCTTGTGTGAGTTTGTAAAAATTGTGTCTTTTAAGGACTGGGTCCATTTCATTCAAGCTATCAAATTAGTATCCAGAAAGCTGTTCATAGTATCATTTTAGTTATTTTGAATATCTACTATTGGATGCATTTATCATTATATTCAGCTAAGTAATGGTGCTCTTCAGGTCAACTGATTCTTTTGTCTGATGAATCTGATCCATTTCCAACACAGAAAGCTAAGGTTTCCATATAGAATATATTTCCCTTGTTTCTTTCCTCTCCCTTTTTATTAAAAATAGATGCTTGTATGACCTCATTCAGCCTTGCTATGAGGGTACATGACTAGTCTTATTGCATTATGTTATGCCAAGTTCAGTTGATATAACCTGGATGCCAGGTTTCATTTGAAGGGAAAAAGAGGAGCATTGTATCTGGGCAAGAGGAGTGGTGGGGTGGGGTGGGAGGACGAGAGGGAGCAGAAGCTGTGCCCTGGATGTGTTATAAGAGAGAAGAATAAAGAAAATAAAGAAAATAGATTCTTTTTCATACACTATGTCATGAATTTGGAGCTTCACTCTGAAGCCTGGTGAGCTCAAAAATAGGTGCACAACTGAAGGTAAGGCCTTCCACTCTCGTAAAATGTACCTATAACTAGTACTGCAGCAATAAAGAGAGTACTCCATGAACACTTCTGCCATCCATGGCTGATTGTTGACAGGGCCAAGCTCAGGTGTGTTTGACGCAAGTGTCCATAGATGCTGTGAGCTCCTGATTGCAACAGTTGTGCCATACCTATTCTCCATTTCTCTCACCCAATTCTGCAGTGTTCTCTGATTCATATCGGACAGGCTAGGTGCCACTTTGAGCTGAGATGACTCAGCAGGTCAGAGTGCATAATGCATTTGCAGTTGACCTCAGTTCAGTCCCCAACAGCAGCATCAAATGTTTCACAACCACCTGCAACACCAGCATTTAGGAACAGCATTTACTCTTCTGGCTTCTGAGGGTGGTGGAAGAGAGTCTTATGTATTTCTGTTGTTTTTATTGGCTAATTAATAAAGAAACTGCTTGGCCTGATAGGTCAGAACATAGGTGGGTGGAGTAGACAGAACAGAATGCTGGGAAGAAGGCAATGAGGCAGACGCTATGACTCTCCTCTCCGAGACAGCCGCAGGTTAGAATCCTCCTGATAAGCTACCACCTCATGGTGCTACACAGATTATTAAAAATGGGTTAGATCAATATGTAAGAGTTAGCCAATAAGAGGCTACAGATAATGGGCCAGACAATATTTAAATGAATACAGTTTCCATGTAATTATTTTGGATAAAGCTAGCCGGGCAGGCAATGGGAATCGGCCCGCCATTCATACTACATGAGGGCACCTATAGTCACCCGTGCATAGTCCCCCCAAACACAAAGATCACACATTAAGTAAAAATAAAACTTTCAAATAAATTTTTGTAGCATCCTTTGGCATTCAGCCAAAAGATTTATTCTCAGTATTTTGGGAAATCCTTAGTCTCAACATTAAATAAATGTTGCAGAAAGCCCTAGACTCTGGTGGTGTCACCAAAATGAAATGAAAATTAGCAAAAATGAAAGCAAAATTAGCATTTTGCTAATTTGTCCTGAGATGATCATTGCTTAATGCCCCAGCAAAACGACATCCAGGACAAGGAAATTACATCTCATAAACACAAATGCTAAAATCGCAATAAATTTTAATCAGTAAATTATAAAATGTGTACATGAAAACAACTATATATTGTGAACTGTGATTTATTACAACATTCAAGGTTAATGTAACACTAAACATGGACATCCATAATCCACTCTATTGATAACACTAAAGAAATCCTACAGTTATATCAATCAAAAAAATCATGTTGACAAAACCAGCAGCTATTGCTAACAAATCTCTTTAATTAGGAAAGAAGTGAATTCTGTCACTCCATGAAGAAGATTTATGAGGAAAAAACCAACCTGCATATAGCATTCTACTTACAAGCAGTGAGTAGTATAGTTTTCCACCGAAAGGAGAAACAAGGCAAGCTGTACTCACTCACTACTCCTGTTGGGCACTGTACTGGACAGTCTTAACTAATGCAATAAGAAGACAAAAGCAAGATATGGATCCATGTTGATAAGGAGGAAAAAAAGTACTTTAATTCACAGAACACATGGTTACCTAAGTAGAAAAAAGTATTTTAAAAAAATGCCTTAAACTAAGAAGGGAGTTTGGAAAATTTGCATAATGTAAGCATAACCTACAAATGTCAGTTTTATTTTTGTATATCAGCAGTGAAAACTCAGTTTTAAATTAAGAAAGTAATACCATTTATAATATCACCAAAAGTGAAATTCTTAGTTGTAATAAAGAAGAGCTTATACAGATCTATATGTACAAAACTATAAAGTGTGATGAAAAAACTCAAAGGGTATTGAAACAAAATACCCATATCCATTTGGTTAACTTTAATATGATTAAGCTATCTAATTTGCCCAGTATGAGCTCTTTAAACACTGTAATACCAGTCCAAATCCAGAGAAATGCTGTGTTATGTTGATACCTAGAAATTATTCCTAGTTTTTGTAATAGTAAAAGAGACCCAAACTGCTAACAGAAAAATATGAAAAGCTAATACTATCAAATTCCAAGACATACTATGAACCTATAGCAATAAAATAGAATAACATTATGATATTAAAGGAAGAATTAACACAAATCAAATGACGAGAATAGAAAGCCCAGCAGCAGACCAACAAATGACATCTTTGTCTTTGACCAAGGAACAAATCACTTCAGTGCAAGTATTTTCTTCAATAAACTGTCTAAAATAATTGAACATCTTTATGCAAACATAAAGTCCACAAGAATAAACACATACACATATACGCTGAGACCTTACTGCATTCACAAAGCTAATTGAAATAGCTCATATATCTAAATGTAGACTCAAAACTATAAAACTTTTAGATGAAAGCCAGGGGGGAAAAATCAAAGTCTTTGTTCAGCAACAAAGTTTTAAATAGAATAACAAATGCAGAGTTTGACTGAAATAATGAGCTGCACTTCATTAAAATTTTGAGTTCTGCCAAATAAAATCAATAAAATTAATTAATGCTAAAAGAAGATAAATGCTAAATACCATATGGTCCTAAATAACTACTATTCAAAATACACAACAAAAAATCTTTAAAATTCAGTAATAAGAGAACAACCAAACGTTAAAAACAGAAAATAACCTGGACACCTCAACAAAGTACATCCACAGAGGGAAACTAAAGACATGAAAGCATGTTCATTTCTATACTCATTTATCATTACTAAATGCACATAAAAGCAACAGCTGGGATCCACTACACACCTATTAAAATGGCTTAAATCTGAAGCATTGATTAAAGAACTGCTGATTGTACTTAGAAAGTGGGATCTCTCACACTCTTAGTAGGAATGAAAACTAGGTCAGACACTTTGAACATTTAAATATAAGATCAATCTACTGTGCTCCTGACTGATTTGAAAATTATATGTACACAAAATCCTGCCTAGAAGTAATTATCAATATTTACTTATTTATAATGTGATAATATTAGTAATAGCCCCAAACCAGAAGTAATCAAGGTATTCTTCAACAGACGAGTAGAAAACAAGCTATGATATATTTGTGTGATTGTATATTATTCTGTAATAAAAACAAATGCACTATCAAGGTATGTAAAATTGGAAAATAGATTTCAAAGAAAATTGCTAAATGAAATAAATCATGATATAAAATTATGTGCAAAAATTTTAATGAATAAAATCTGTAAGAGCACAGAAAAATTGTCTTCAGCATGCAAGCACTATACACTAATTGATGTATTTTCCCATAAGAGTGACAATTCTGATACCACAGAATGTAGATATTGAGTTAAACCATTAGATAAATGAGTGCCATGTGGCGTGAATCAGGCTCCTTAAAGGAGGTGAGCGAGTTTGTAAATAAGTAAGGGAGGGGTCAGGAATGACTTGTGATAAAATAGTAAACACCTTGTGAGCTCATGTTTAGTTTCATATAGATATATATGTTTCTGTATATAAATATCTATAGGTACATGTATAGTACTCAGTCATTTAGCACAAAATACACACGCTTGCTTGTTACATAAGCTGAAAGGTCTAGAAAGATATCACCCACAGTAAAGCACCATTAGCTCCTCAGCCTTAACCAATGAAACTAAGCAACAAAAAGAAACCAGAAATCCCTGGGGAAATAGTTGATTCCATGACTCAAGCAGAAAATGAGAGAGAGAGAGAGAGAGAGAGAGAGAGAGAGAATTTCAATGAGATAGAAAAGACAACCAACAACCGAAAAATTTTCCAATTACCAGATTAAAACATAAGAAATTTGAGTAACAATGAATTATAACTCATAGTTTATAAAAAATAAATAGCAACAATATCTGACATAAAGAAAAACTACTACAACTGAGATCTTGGATTTTACCATGACTCAAAAGCAGTATGTGTTCAGTAAAGACTTCATATATATAAACGCTATATAAAATGGTAAATTACATTGAATATATGCAATGCTGGTAAGATGTTATGACATGCAAATGATAAGACTTTTTCTCTGTAGAGTCCCTTCCCAAAATTCGTAACAGCAAATCTATTCATGAAAATATAAACAGAACACTGTCAATAGATATGAATACTACAGGATATCTGTAATTCCCAAAATTATCACCGTTATAACACACAAAGTTTAAAAAGTTACTACAGCCAAGAGAAACCTACACCCTACAGGATTACTAAAGGTAATGTCATTTCTTTTGAGATATAGGGTGGCATTAGGAGAAAACTAAAGAAATCAGAATAAGCACGTGCTCTTTACTTAACAAACATGTATCCATAATTGTACCATGGCTATAATAAATGCACCATTCTTACGTAAAATTCTATGTGTATAAGAGATTGGTTATGTGATAGACAGGAAGTCTTCATGATATTCACCATTTTCTGTCAATCTAATGTTGCTACAAAGTCTTAGGTTCATCTTAAGTCAATGAATAAACCCTACCATCATGAAATTTTCTAACTTTAACATGTTTTTATTGACTTAAAATATCTCAAGACCAGAAAATCTTCGTTTGGAACTTTTATTTATTTTGTAAGCCTTACCCCTTTTGAAAGTCATTGTTTGACCCAAAAAGAGGAATATGGTATGTATTCACTCATATGTGGATTCTAACCATAATTAAAGGTCTTTGAGCCTATTATTCGTGATCCTAGAGAAGCTAAATAAGAAGGTGAACCTGATGAAAATCATGTAGCTATCTGCCTGGAGATTGGAAATAGACAAGAGTCCCAGGTAACCTCGGGTGCATGGGGGGGGGGAGGGTGGGATGGTTGTTGGAAGGGGAGAGGGTTAGAGAGAAGGGAGTAGGGGAGGAATGGGGAAAGCTAGGTGGACTGGGATGAGGGGAGGGAGGAAGGATGGATATGAGATCAGGGAAGAATATATTTCAACTAAGGGAGTCATCTTAGTGTTTACAGGAGACTTGATTATAAATGGGATCACAGGTCCAAGGAGATCCCCAGATTGTTCTCTGGACAGAAGAGAGGGTGCCTGAAACGGCCTAGGCCCATAACCATACTGATGAATATTTTGCTTATCACCATAGAACCTTCATCTGGTGATGGATGGAGATAGAGACAGAGACCCACATCGTAACACTGAACTTAACTCCCTAGGTCCAAACGAGAAGCAGAAGGAAAGAGAACGTGAGCAAAGACTGCAAGATCAGAGAGAACCTTCATCCGATGATGGATGGCGATACAGACGGAGACCCACATTGGAGCACCGGACTGAGCCACCCAAGGTCCAAATGAGGAGCAGAAGGACGAAGAAAATGAAAAAGGAAATAAGGACTGCGAGGGATGTGATCACCCACTGATACAAGGGGACGGATCTAATGAGAGTTTACCAAGGCCAGGTGGACTGGGACTGAACGAGGACGTGATCCAACCAGATTCTCTGAATGAGGCCGGATTCTCTGAATGTGGCTGGCCCAGAGCCTTTCTGAAAAGCCATTGACAATGACACTGGGACTTGTTTCCTCTGCATATACTGGATTTTTGGGATCCAGTCTGTCTGGATACTCACCTTCCTGGACCTGGAGGGAGGGGGGAGGAACTTGAACTTCCCACTGGGCAGGAAACCCTGACTGCTCTTAGGTCTTAGGGATGGAGAGGGAGGAGGAGAGGGAGTGGGGGGAGTGGGAGGGTGGTGGGAGGAGGGGCGGAAACGGAAACTTTTATAATTTAATAAAATTACAAAAACAAAAACAAAAAAATAAAATAAAATAAAAACCAAAAAAAAAGAAAGTCACTGTTTCTTCAAAATTGTTTTGGAATTTGGGGGGCTGGTATTTTATTGTGAATATGGGGGTTACAATATGTGCACTTGATTGTGGGTTTCTTGGAGGCCAGAAACATCAGACTCCTAGATCTGTAATTACAGTTACTGGGTGCTGGAAACCAAAATGTAGTCTTTTTCTGAACATTCTGATGATAGGACCTACCTTGAGTAGGTTCTATTCTCATCTTAAATAATATAGAAATTGAGCCAAGAGATATATGCTTGTGTTGAAGGCATTCAGCAAGGAAACCATAAAGACAGATTTCCAACTCTTTATTTCCCTCCTAGAACTGTACCCATGTGTCAGCTGCTTGCCCTCCCAATAGATTCGTGACTTACTTTTCTTCTTCTATCACGACAAGTTTACACAAAGCTTCAGAGAGACTCAGTAAAGAATGTCGTCTAACCACTAATTGACATTTAAAATCCCTGGACTTTGTAACCTGGAGAATATTTGCAAGTTGGGACTGGAAAGAATGCCATTCTGTTTTTGGAATGAGGAAAATGAAATTCAGTAAGGTAGCCTGATTTACTCAAGGTGAATTCCATACTAGTTAGTAGACACACCAGGTCTCAAATACACTTTCAAATCCCAAACTCTAGTTCTCCCTTCAGTGACAAATTTTAAAGAACAATTTTCTTCTCCAAAGTTTTGAATATCTTCCCTGTGTCCCCATCTGCCATTTCTCCTATTGTTCCCCTCCATCCGTCCTCCCCCAACCTCAAGATGACTTCTTTTCTTCTTTCTCCATCAAGTTTAACTGGTGTTAGCCAGCTACTCTTGGGAATGCTGTATGCCCTTATTAACCTATCAGAAGTCAGGATTTCCCAATTTCTTTATAATTTTACCATTGACATTTAATTAATTTAGAAATATGTTTTTAATCTTCTGTTTATAGATACATTTTAAGCTAATCTCTTATTGCTTTCATGTTTAATCTCATTGTGGCCAAAGGATATAGTTTAAATGGAAAAGGGAGATACTCAAGCAGTACAAAAATTTCCATTAGTATTCACTTGCTACTGCTCAGGTTTTTATAGTGGCAACTTGAAAAACCATTTTAAAGGGGCATTAAAGCCAGGGAAATTCCCAAAATTGCTTCCTCGATTAGAGAGTTTCTATATTTGAAGTTGGGTCAAGATAAGGGTTATCTAGAGTTGTGCTTTTAGTTGGGGTTCTTTGGTGGGAGTTTGATGTCATTCAAGAAGCAAGAGTACAGGACAGGGAAGAAAAAGAAAAAGCATAAATGTGTGTCAATCAGTCACCCACTGGACTTTTATAACACTCTAATATGGGCCACCATCAGAAGCTTTTCTTAGAAAATTGTTGCAGAGCCACCTGCCCTAATAGACTTATTTCAGGACCTTTGACAGGGGCCTCAAATTGGTGTGAGGCCAGCCTGGGATTGTCTCTTTTTTCAATTCTACAGTCACTCAGTTCACACGTCAACTAATAAACTGGTGAAAATACCTGGTAAAGAACAATAAAAATAAAGCAAGCAGGATCTGCTTATCTAAATTTCACGATATGGAATCACAGTAGTCAAAAAACTCAAGAGAAATTAAACTCTCTAAGGCCCAGAGGTATATATGAATTTCTAGTGTGTAGGCTTTCCGTTGCATTTACAGAGAGCATCCACGTAGCAAGAAGTCCACCATAAGTACTGAAAGCATCACTACCATCTGCACACATTTAAGTTTAAACATATGTACTAAGGCTACCTCACCTCAGTTTGCGTCTGTGAATTTCAAAGCTCTACAATTCATAAAAAAAAAAACTAGCTTTATTTGACACTTCTATGATCCAGCTTCAAGCACACCAGGCTATCTATGGCCTGATATGAGAATACTTCAGAATTCACTAGGAACTAACTAGGAAATAGCAGAACTAGGAATATCTGCCAGATATTCTTGGGAGTAACAGTGGACTATTCTACTGTTTGGCATGTTTTCTTGTTGTTTGTATTAATGATAATGGTAGTTTGGTTTTCAATGTCTAGAGGTAAGATAATACACAAAAATTCAGAATTCCAAAGTCAAAAGGCAGAGGTGAAGATAGATTCTCCAAAAACCAGAAAAAAATTGAAAAAACAACTGCCCTTTTTATTTTCTTTTTCCCATTTCTGTGCAATATATGTGGTATACATGCATACAGGCATGCTGTGCATGCATATTTTAAATGTGTATGAGCATACATGTGCACAGGTGTGCATATACTTATATACACATGCATGTGAAGACCCTATGTAGATGTCTGGGACCCTCCGTTGTTTTTCCTCCTTATTCACTGATGTAGGGTTTCCCAAACAAATGTAAAGATTCTTGATATGGAATGTCTACCCTTGGTAGCCAGGCTGCTCTGGGAATGTTAAGGTTTGTGGGTCACTGTGCTCATCCAGTATTTACAATGGTTCTGAGGATATGAACTCCAGTTCTCATGCTTGCAGGCCAAGTGCTTTAACTATGAGTCATCCTTTTTTAAAAAAGAGAAGAGCATACTGTATTCTGTTCTACTTCATACTTCCCACTATTATATCTTCGTGGAAAACTACATTCATTTCTCACCTATTAGATTTTATTGGCAAATGCCTTTTTCAATCCTCATCTACATTACAAGATCATGTAGGTGGGGATTATCCTCACTCCAATCTGCTTACTGCTCATGATCTGAGACATAGTATAGCCAACTATCGTAAGTAAAAACATTGGAAAGACAAGGGTTCAAGCTCCCAATTTTGGTGGTTTATGGCCAATGAAATATCTCTCTCTTATCAAGTAGAAATAACCATTGCAGCTCTTTGATAGGATGACTGAAAATTAGATAATATTATTCAAAGTTCATAAATATAGTAGGCACTCAATGTATGTTCATTTATCATTTTTATTTTCACTTGATTGATTTAAAAAAAATCTGCAAAGAAAAATGAAGCCTAGATTATCAGGCCAGCAAGAGACACATTAAACAGATGGCAAGGCAACAAGGAGATGAGGCATGAGAGAGCAATTTGAAGACGCCAGGAACGGTGATGTTTAATCAATATGGAAATGTGGGCACAAAAGAACCTGGATGCTGCTGAATACATTTTCTTCTCCAGTAATGAGGACAGAAAGCCACCCCAGCAGACTGTGCAGATCTTCTAGTTTATTATAGCAGGACAGTTCTCACCCCGTACTATCCTGTAATTTGCATGGCAAATGAATGTAGGGTCTGAAATAGGGACGGAGAGTCTGCTGGGGCTGGTGTATTCTCACAGCCCAGGTGGGCATGCCCATCTGGAGCCTAAACTAACAGACTCTCACCCTTCATCCCTACTCCCCGTGCAAAGACAATGACGGCAGACACACAATGATTATTATGACATTTTGTTTAGGTACCACTCTTATTGTAATTTGTACTGCTTATTTAAGACATATTGAGCACTTGCTTTGATTAGAGTCCGTGACACGTATTTCCCCACAGAAAGCGCTTCTTGTAACTCTCTAGCGTAAATCAGAAGACAGACTATTGTTATCCTCCCTATATAGTCTATGATCCATGCGTGTTATCTTGAATTTTCTCATATGGTTGGTAACAGTAATGGCAGGAATAGAATATTTCTTGCCTGATTTCAAGAATTCACTATCACTACAGTAATAGCTGTCTCTGCTCAGTGTTATCAGCCACAGTCGCTACCTTGGCTGGTTTGTGGTTGATTCAAACAGAAATAATATAGTTAAAGATTGTGACTGTCCTGCTTTCTCTTCATTCAATTTTGAGGAATTAGCTAACTTGACAAATATAAATCTTCCTTTCTATGCCATTGCCTGCCTTTTACAGCTTTCCCAAGTATAAGCTCTAAGAGCGCCAATATAAAAGCTACCCACTTTTGTGAGTCAATATTAGTCATGATGGTGGGCACATGAGAGAACATCGTTCATTTTTTATAGTAATTTGTTGCTTATTAAGACAGTCAAAATACTTGGTTAGGTCCTGCCCTCCCCCAAAATGTCAAGTTTTTATTTCTGTGTGGCAGACGAGCAATAAATAATAAATAATCAACATCTAAATTAATGAGGGTTATTTCTAGAAGAGACAACACATGCAAGAACAGCCAGGATGTGAATGCCCTTTTACATCGATGGAACCTCCCCTCTGATACCCAACATCTGAATAAATTCTTAAGCATCAACAACTAGCTTGATGCCACTTTGGACAACTTAAAGGTCTAACTAAATGCAGTAGATGATGACAGGGCTCTGAGACCACCCAAACTATAAGTCCTTCTAAAGAGATCATATTCTCACAATAATTTTCTTATAAATTCTAACATCTGTAACATTAAAGCATGATTTTCCATAGTGTATGATATCTGAAGATGGGGAGAATCATCAGTCTGTTAAATATCTCACTAAGAATTGCATGAGAGGCCAAAGTCAACATGGACCTTCTAGTTAATTCCATATCAGGTCACTGAAAGGGTGTCACCCTTAATATCATTCAAACTGTGATTCCATTAGTCATGTTATGCTATATCCAATAAAATTAACTTTAGAAAATGAATTTTATTCATCAAAGTGCATACATATGTGGTTATTCTTTAATAAGCTAGGCTTATTTTACATAATCTGAAAAAAAATGTTTTCTTTTTCTTGTTTACTGTTCATACAGACATGGTATATGGGCTTCCTACATGACTTCCCCTTGTGGATGTATCACAAGTAAATCAATAGACAGTAACTTCATGTCCAGTCAAGTGTAATAATTACTTAAATAAAATCGAGACTTTATTTAAGCATTTCTGCTCTCCCCCAGCTCATACCAATCTTAGTAGTATGTTTCACATTTTCTGTACTTTGGTATTCTTTCCCTATCTGCCAACTTGCTTCTGTTACCTGTATGTTGAAAGCAGGTGAGACAGAAGTGGCTCAGAAGCAGAAAATGTCTGACAAGCTGCAGGGAGGCACTGTCCGCTATGTGAGTCCTTAGTACTAACAGCACACTGCTAGCCTGCTTTCCTTTACTATGACTAAGTACAGGATGAAACAACCCAGGAAGGAGATAAGGTTCGTTTCAGCTCATAGACTTGGAGATTACCGATTGCAGTCCATGGTCAGTTGCTTTGTAGATACATCAAACTTTTCCTCATCCACACTAAAGTCCCTTATATTAAGAATGACTTATTAATGTAAAGAGAAATAATTAATTAAAGTCATATTTTCTAAGATCTATCAATCAGACAATAAAAGAAAATAAACACAGTATGACTTAAAGGTAAACTTTAAATGATTAAAGAACCACCCAGTCTTGCTGAATGCATACAAACTACAAAAATTGAGAAAGAGGCGCAAGATAGGGAGGGAATTAGGGAAGAGAATTGAGGAGAGAAAAGTACTGAAGTGTGTGTGTGTGTGTGTGTAACTGCCAAGCAAGAGAAAACTTCACCACAGAATCAAAACATACATAAGCTGTGCTGAATACCCCAGGGAGATCATTTAAGGAAGTAATGGTAGTGGGGGTGCTGAACCTTGTCTCACAAGTCAAGAAAAGCCTGATAAGAAATTCACTTCAATTTTATTAGCCAGACAGAGGAGATTTTTTAAATGTTCATTTCACTTTGTTGATTAAAGACTAATTAAAATACTGTGTGTAAAAGGGCCCAGTGGTATGGTTGTTTAAGAGGGGGGAAAAAGGTAATGAAATTAAATTATACAAACATCAGCTAAGAATACAAGGTTTGGTGACTAAATAATGAGTAAAAATTAAGGCCAGCAGAGTGTGCGTGGCACATCCTGCTGCTTTCCAGACAACAGGCGCTCAAGAGGAAAAACAACATATAACTCAGCCAGGATTTTCTCCTTTGAATTCTTTTCTGATTGCTGTTGTTCTCCCCCACAGTCACAGTTTCTGCAGCTGTTCCCAAGTCCACTAACCATGCTGCCTGCATTTCACCGTGTCCTGTCGACACGCTCCTCACGTCCTCTCCCGTCTCCTTTCCTTGACGATCCCCAGTAGAATCTCATATAGAAGCAACATCCTCTTCACGTTCTCCTTTTATTTCTAGTTTGCTCCCAGCATGCCTTCACGGGGCGGGAAATAACACTGCCAAGACTTTCTCCAGCTTTAGTGAGGAGAGCTGCTAAGCATGCTCCCATTTTTTCCCTCTGAGTCCACAGGAGGCAGAGCTTTATGTTCATCTGCGAGCTCTTTTGACAAGGAGTAATCGAGCCTCTTCCGCGTAGCAACTGCTGTGTAGGCAATGGTTGCAAAGAGGATCCACAACACTACCTCCATAATCTTCAGCCTCATCTTGAGGGGGCCTCATTAGCGTCTCCATTTCACACAGGGAAAACTAACCGAGACTAAATGAGCGGCAGTGGTTCTTCTAATCTAGCGACAATTTTATTGACTTTCACATTCTGCCCTATTGCAATTTAGAAGACTCCCTCGTGACTCTATATCTAGTTCTTGGATGTTTGTCAATGAACTTTAAAATAAATTGCAGGAATATAAGAGAAAGATAAGGAAGAAATAAAACAGAAAACCCAGGAAGGAAAAACAGTGAAGAACTATAGCAATATTTGAGAGCAGAGAGTGTTAGGAGAATATGGAAGCGAGGCTATATGGAAGCGAGGATAAATGCCTTGCATATGTGATGGGCGATCTTGAGCCTGAAGGAAGATGAAGATAAACTAGAGAACCTCCCTCCTGTTAAGTCCAGTCCTTCAAAGAGGATGAATGTGATACTTAAGCAACATTATTCATCATCATCCTACGAAAACTAATAAAACTCTCTAAAGCAAGGACCATCAATTTATACCCACAGAATACACATGGATTTAATTGATCCAATAAAATATTAACACATAAAGAGAGGGGATAGCACCCATGATTCAGTAGCAACAACAATGAACAGGTTTCTTTGTGTGACCAAGATACTCACATGTACTATTTAGCACTATAAAAAGTGTGCATTTGGGGCTGGAGAGATGGCTCAGTGGTTAAAAGCTTTGCCTGCTCTTCCAAAGGTCCTGAGTTCAATTCCCAGCAGCCAGGTGACCTCTTCTGGCCTGCAGACATTCACACAGACAGAATATTGTATACATAATAAATAAATATTTTTTTTAAAAATGTGCATTCAAGAAAAAATCAATAACCTAACAAGGAAAATAAGAACTAGTGGAGAGAAAAAGAAAACTTTGAAAAAAAAGGATATGAACCTTAGAGGTGAATACACAGGGTCAAGACAGGGACAAAAGGGGATTCCCCTGGATTCACAGTGAACTTATAGAACAGGCAGCCTGGCAGGGGGTGGTGGGAGTGAAGTGACCAGAAGGAAGGGATCCCTGTAGGTGATGTAGCAAGCCCAGAAGCATGTACTTTAATGCAGGTCTCCCACTAGCACGTTCTTTTAGTGTCTTTTTATGAAATGCTTATATCACTCCTTCATTTTCAATGCCATGGATCTACTAACCTCTCACATTCATTTTCCTTAGGAGAAAGTAGATGATATACAGATTGCTACTCTGTTCTTTATTTCTGTTTCTTGGTGATCTTTAATACGCATCTTTTATCTCTGCTTTTATCATTTGATTATGACATTAGGTTTCTTCCACCATTTGTTCTGCCTATTTGACATTAATTTTCTCAGGAAATTTTGCTTCTTCTATATTTTCAGTCAAATTAAAGTAAAAAAAACATAATCATCTTTCACATTTAGAGCTACAACAGTTCTAAGTTGGAAAACTTGAGGATATTAAATATGTTTCTAAAAGCTGCATGCTAGTTTTTAAAACACTAATTAATGTTTTTTTAAAGGTGCCCAATACCACATGAATTGATTAATGTATTATGGCATATTCAAGCAGTGGAATGCTATACAATGATCAACACGGAAACACTGAAAAACAGCTGCATGCAAAAATGTGAAATATATGATTCTAAAAGAAGCAACCAGAAAAATAGATGCATTCCCTATGGTAGTTTATATGCAACTTTAGAACAAAGAAATAAAGTTTTATTTATAAATATCATAACAGTGTAGCCTGATGAAAATCATGGATGAAAAGAAAATCAAAGAATTTAGGATTCATAGGAGTGTGGAATTATTAAGACATTATTTGGGGTCATGATTACACTCATGTATAATCTGTCAAATTCATCAACACATAACTCTCACTGGTAATACTTAGAGTAAAGCACTTATATTCTTGGTTCCAAATCAATAATAAAGAAAAATAACTTACCACACATATATAAATAGTCAAGTTAAAAGTTAGTTCAGAGGAAACTACACAAACTGAACTACAGAAAGGTACAGAAAAACAAACGACCAAAAAAAAAAAAAAAGGTTGAAGACTTATGTTTTTTGTGTCTTATTGATTTTAGAAGTCAACTTCCAATAACTGTTTTTGAAAACTAGTTCAATGTATTTTAAAATATTTTCAAGAATACTGTGGAGCGACAGCTCCTGCACTACCGAACAAAAATATGAGCAAAATCAGAAACACAAGTATGTGACCAAAACACCAAAACCAGCGTCGGCCTGAGGATCTGTGTCAAATACAGAGAAGGCTTATATTTTGACAGTGTTTAGGATATGATAGGAAGGTTCGAAGGCTATAAAATCTGTGTTTCTAAAGAAATTCGCTTGAGAATAATCAAATAATATAACCAAATAAAATCTAACACTGTTCCGGTGCAAAGCAAACACAAGGATTCTCGTGAGACCCTGATGAGGAAAGGGATGTTCTACAGAAAATGTCATGAAGTCTTAGGGCTCAAGGCCAATCTCACATGTATTTGTGGTTAAAATGAATGACATCTTCACAGTTATAACACTCAACTGAAAGCAGTCGCTAGCAAGAAGTGCCCTTTAGTAGCTTGAAACAGCAAAGGCAAAGGGCCTCAGATGACAGGCACTCTCATTAAGCCTCAGAGAACCCCATAAGTCATTGTAGATGGATACTAAGAATTATCTCCAAGAGTGGTTCTAGAAAGGGACAAGACACTATTTAAAAAAAAAAAAAAAGAGTCATCCAAAAACAAAATAAATGTATAAAAGTTAAACCAACAGAAACAAATCATACAGTAACCAGAAGTGTTTCATACTTTCTTATTACAAGATACTTATTCTATCAAATAATAGAATAATTTCTGCAGTAGCCAGCCTTCTAGTAGTATTCATATGGGTTTAATACTTAATTTGTTGCAGATCATTATACATAGCTCTCTGGGAAGAGACATAGGCCCTAGTTGACTACTTAGATTAACAGATTGCTCTCAGAATTATGTTTTAAAAACAGCACACGTGTGTGTGTGTGTGTGTGTTTGTGTGTGTGTGTGTGTGGTGTTATTGGCATCTTCCCTAAATGTATGCCTATGCATTGTGCATGCCTTGTGCTTCTCTAGGCCGGGAAAGGGTGTCAAGTCCTCTGGGGCTGGAGTTGTAAACAGTTGTGAGGCACTATGTGGTTCCTGGATGCTGATCCCAGGTCTTCTAGAACTATGGCTAACGCTTTAACTGCTGAGTTCATAGCATTTCTTTTAAAGCTCAATTTCTGTGATAAGAATCTTGGTGAAGTTAGCCCTAAAAGACAGACACAAGGCACAATTCTTATAACACGTTTTCATTAATTGTGTTTCTGTTATATTCCTGAAATTATGCTAGTAGGCAAGAAGAAAGGGCAAATGAAATATTTGCTTCTGCCTATGGTTGATGAGACCAGCTAAGGAATTTGTAAACAAGTGGATTTTGACAGAAAATACAATTTAACATGTAAGATAGAGAATGGCAGAGATGGAGCCACAGGAATGTGAAAGAGACAATTGATAGAGAGTTTTGGAAGCTATGCCAAGGTGGTTGTTGAGTACCCATTGGAACTTTTTATCAAAGTGGTAATATAATCAGAAATACAATCCTCGCTGCTGTGTGAAGAGTATGCATAAAGGGGATACATACGGAGACAGGGAGATAAGCCTTTACAAGGAAGAAAGCAATCCAAATTAAGGCAGTGGGAAAGAAGTGAAATTGTATTTCTGTCTCTGCTGACAGCAATATCCAAATTTTTAATCTAGCCCGATCGACAGTCAGGCCTCACAAGCAAGCACCCATGCCTTAACTCCCCATTCCCAACCCACCTCTGTTTACCTGCTGATAGAAGGGTCGCATCACATGATTCATGCAGGTAGATTTTGCCCACTATTGGATAAACAGCAGATACCTAAGACATTTGTTTTTCCCGGACCATAGGTATCAAGGAAGCTGATACAGAGTGGACACTTGCTTTGCCTCCTGTTTTTGTTGACTTCCTCCTAAGTTGGCAAAAGTTTGTGGCCTTGAAAGGGAACTAAATAGAACAACACCAAGGAGCATCTGTACTCTGCATAGCTATGAAATCTCCTGCCCCTGCTTCCAAAAGCTTGACAGCAGCCGGCACCAATTGTTAGTTAATGAGACCACAAGAAAAGAAAAGGATGCCTTATAGCTTTCAGATGTCAGTTATCAGAATCGAATTCTTTACACAAAATTCTTTTCATTCTCTACTTATTTGAGTACCTACTATGTGTCATGAACTATAGGGGGCATTTTTCCTTCTCATATTCCAGAGACTTCCTTCCTGGTGTCTTTTTTTATGGAGAAGAGATACTTTGAAAGTGAATGTCTCCAGGCTGCGACTGCACAAAGACCAAGAGGTGCCTGATCACCTACCCCACTGGACACCCCACTCTCTAGGCCCTCCATACTGGGGCAAAACCCTGGGCCCCTCCCCCACCTGGCTCAACTTCCCTAGCCAGCCAGCAGGCAAGCTTTCTGCAGATAGGCTGCTCCAATAACCCCACCGCACCGACTGAACCCTGTAAGCTACAAGTTCTGCTCTACCTCCTAGCCCTCCGATCCCCTATGACCACAGACTATGACTACACAGAACAGACCAAGAGAATGGACAAAGAGAGCAGGTCAAAAAGACCGCAGCAGCTCCCTGAGACACAAATAGCAACAGTATATAGAGCAGATCAAGAACAGATCCCAAAGACATTGACAGCAACTACAAGGACTAGACCAAGAGGCAAAGACACTACTGGCACAACTTTGAGGAAGAGATAGGTAGGCACCAGTGCAAGAATTCATTCAGCAACCTAAAAAGCCCAGGGCCGGTTGGTTTTCTCACAGAATTCTACCAGAACTTCAAAGAAGAACTAATACCTATACTCCTCAAATTGTCCTATATAATAGACACAGAAGGAACATTGTCAAACTCTCTTTATGAGGTTATAGTTACCCTGATACTGAAAACATGCAAAGAATTAACCAAGAACAAGAATTACAGAACGATCTCCCTCAAAAACATTGACGCAAAAATGTTTAATAAAATACCAGCAAGCCTAATCCAAGAACACATAAAAAAAAATATCATCCACCATGATCAAGTCGGCTTCAACCCAGAGATGCAGGGCTTGTTCAACATGCGAAAATCTATTAATGTATTCATCATATAAATAAACTGAAAAAAAACATATGATCATTTCATTAGATGCTGAAAAAGCATTTGAGAAAATCCAACACCCCTTCATGATAAAGGACTTGGAGAGATCAGGGATACAAAGAACATATCTAAACATAATAAAAGCAATATACAGCAAGCCAACAGCCAACATCAAATTAAATGGAGAGAAACTCAAAGTGATTCCACTAAACTAAGGGCAAAGACAAGGCTATCCACTGTCTCTATATCTTTTCAAGATAGTTCTTGAAGTTCTAGCTAGAGCAATAAGACAACAAAAGCATACCAAGGTGATACAAATTGGAAAGGAAAAAGTAAAACTCTCACTATTTGCAGATGATATGATAGTATATACCAGTGACCCCAAAAACTCTACCATGGAACTCCTACGGCTGATAAATACCTTCAGTAATGTGGCAGACCACAAGATCAACTCAAAAAAATCAGTAGTCCTCCTATATACAAATGATAAATAAGCTGAGAAAGAAATCAGAGAAACATCCCCCTTCAAAATAGCCACAAATAACATAAAATATCTTGGGGTAACTCTATCCAAAAAAAGTGAAAGACCTGTTCAACAAGAACTTTAAGTCTTTGAGGAAAGAAATTGAAGAGGATACCAGAAAATGAAAAGATATCTTTTGCTTTTGGATAGGTAGGATCAACATAATAAAAATGACAATCCTATCAAAATAAATCTATAGATTCAGTGCAATTCCCATCAAAATACCAACATAATTCTTCACAGATCTTGAAAGAACAATACTCAGCTTTATATGAAAAAAATAAAAAAAAACTAGGATAACCAAAACAATTGTGTACAATAAAGGAATTTCTGGAAACTCACCATCCCTGACACAAGCTCTATTACAGAGCTACAGTAATGAAAACAGCCTGGTATTGGCATAAAAACAGAAAGGTTGACCAATGAAATCAAATTGAAGACCCAGATATTAACCTCACACCTGTGAACACCTGATTTTTCACAAAGAAGCTAAAATTACACAATGGCAAAAAGAAAGCATCTTCAACAAATGGCTGGTATAACTGGATGTCAATATATGGAAGAATGAAAATAGATCCATATCTATCTCCATGCACAAAATTCCAGTCCAAATGGATTAGAGACAATCAAATCCAACCACACTGAACCTGATAGAAGAGAAAGTGGAAATTAGCCTTCAATCCATGAGCACAGTAGCACAGACACTGAGAGCAACAATAAGCAAATGGGACCTCCTGAAACTAAGAAGCTTCTATAAAGCAAAAGATACAGTTAGTAGGACAAAAGGGCAGTTAGTAAGACAGAATGGGAAAAGATCTTCACCAACCCCACGTTCAACAGGAGACTGATCTCCAAAATATATAAAGAAATCAAGAAATTAGATATCAAAATACCAAATAATCCAATTTAAAAATGGGGTACAGTACTAAACAGAGAATTTTCAACAAAAGAATCTCAAATGGTCAAAAGACACTTAAGGAAATATTCAGCAACCTTAGCGATCCCGAAAATGAAAATCAAAATGACTCTGAGATGCTATCTCACACATGTCAGAATACCTAAGATCAAAAACACCAATGATAGCTTATGCTGGAGAGGATGCTGGTGGGAATGCAAAGTTGTATAACCACTCTGGAAATCAATATGGCGGTTTCTTAGAAAAAGGGAATCAGCCTACCTCCAGACCCAACAATATCACTCTTTGTCATATACCCAAATGATGTTCAGTCATACTACAAGGACATTTGTTTAACTATGTTTATTGCAGCATTATTTGTAATAGTCAGAAACTGGTAACAACCTAAACGCCTCTCAACCGAAGAATAGATAAAGAAAATGTGATAATTTTACCCAATGGAGTACTAATCAGCAATGAAAAACAATGACATCTTGAAATTTGCATGCAAATGGATGTAACAAAAAAAAAACATCCTGAGTGAGGTAACCCAGACTTGGAAGTATGAGCATGGTATGTACTTACTCATAAATGGATAGTAGCTGTAAAGCAAAGGATAGCAAGCCTATAATCCACGACCCCATTGATGCTAGGTAATAAGGAGAACCCTAAGAGAAACATATATAGATCCCCCCTGGGAAGGAGAAATAGACAAGATCTCCTGAGAAAATTGGGAGCATGGGGGTGGGGGAGAAGGGAGGGCAGAAGGGAAGGAGGAGAGGAGAAAAAGAGGAGGATGGAGAACTTGAGGGAACAGATAGTCAAGATGGAGGAAGGAGAGAAATGCAGAGCAAGGAAAGAGATATCTTGATTGAGGAAGCCATTATGGGGTTAGCAATAAAGCTGGCACTAGAGAAATTCCCAGCAATCCACAAGGGTGACCCCAGCTAAGGCCTTAAGCAATAGAGGGGACAATGCCAGAACTGGTCTTGCCAGTAGTCAGATTGATGACTATCTTAAATGTCAACATAGAACCTCCATCCAGCAACTGATGGAAACAGAGGCAGAGATCCACAGAAGAGCACTGGGCTGAGCTCCCAAAG
This sequence comes from Myodes glareolus, assembly GCF_982192425.1. Lineage (NCBI taxonomy): Eukaryota > Metazoa > Chordata > Mammalia > Rodentia > Cricetidae > Myodes > Myodes glareolus. The sequence goes on from NC_142049.1 coordinate 6,423,851, forward strand.
TCCACTCGCAGAGTGAGAGAAGTGAAAAAAAGAGCAAAAAGGTCAAGACCATGATGGGCCTACCCACTGAAACAGCTTACCTGTGCTAATGGGAGCTCACTGACTCCAGTCAGACAGGGAAGGAACCAACAGAGGATCAAACTAGTCCCTCTAGTTTGAATGTGGGTGACAGTTGTAAGACTCGGGCAGACAGAGGGGCCACTGAAAGTGGGACCAGGATTTATCCCTACTGCTTGTACAGACTTTTTGGGATCTTATTCTCTTTGGATGAATACTTTACTCAGTCTAGATATAGTAGGGAGGGCCTTTTACCTTCCTCAAAGCAATGTGACTTACCCTCTCTGAGGAGTGTATGGGGATTGGGGGACAGGTTAAGGGGAAGGGAGAAGGGGAAGGGAGTGGGAACTGAGATGTAAAATGAAAAAAGATAGTTTTTTTAAAAAAAAATAGTAAAAGCCAAAAGTGTATTTCTCACATATAGTCAGTCTGTATCCGTTCTGAAGTCCAGGCTTCTTTCTTTCAGCAGTTCCCTTGTTTTCAGCTCATGCACAGACACTCACGGTGTCCTCAGATGCTTGCAGTTCTCCAGAAAGAAACGTTTTAAAAAGTTCTGACCTCTTCACCCTATCAGATGCCAGCTAGGAATTGTTACATTCACTGGTGCCATTGCAGCTGGTCTGGATGAACAGTGTTTATATTACTTAGTATTAAATGAGTGCCAATGATTATATATCAATAAAAAGTATTTCCTTAAAGTGGGAAGCTGATTCAAAGGTTTGTCGTTATAAACCTAACCAATCTTTGTTTTTTCTGCCCCTGGTGATCACCATCTTTTAATTCCTCTCCGTAGATGTTGAACACTGCCTTTGCCACAAATCTGAAAAATGCTGTATGTCATGTTTCCATACATGGGTGCATAGGATCTCTGACGTAAGCCTCCAAATGGGTCATTGCATCAAGCTGCAGATGGCACAGCAACTCCAAAGCTGTCCACTGATCATAAAAAGTGAATCACCAGTGCCAGGGACAACAGAGAGGTCATCGTTATTCTTCCAATGCATTGGGGCCCATTAGCAATATGATCACCGAGCTTATCGTCAATATCGCATGAAAGTCTGTCACTAAACTTCTTCAAGCAGAAGTCTTTTCTTCACTGTGAAACTACTGAGAATTTTTTCCACCAGCTGGATCAAGAATGGCCATTTCAAATCATCATATTAGGTGAAGATGTCATACTCAAAAAGCAGCATTACATTCTTTCATTTGTAGATCCTAGGTACATAAAACCATGCACGCATGTGTGTATGTGTGGTGTTTGTGTGTGTGCGTGCGTGTGTGTGTGTGTGTGAGGGGGGGGCAGAAGGGATTCTGGAGAAGAGAGGAGACTAATATGGGGAGAAATGTGAGGACAGAAAGAATGGGGAGAGTATAATGGGTGAAAATTACTTAAATCATATAATATACTTCCAGGAATCATCATCAAGCTCAGAAGCATATCCAGTGAATGTACACTGAAGGGGGGGCAATAAAGTAGTCCATACCCTAAGGAAGATAAGAAGCAAAGTACATTACAAGAGTAAAGTCTGCCTGCAGTTGACTGTCACCCGTATCCAAGATGTGTGAAGAAGGTTCAAGGAAACCATTCAAGATGTTTGAAAAATAATCTATACTTGAGCATCCCCCAACAGTAAGCTGTGGGGAGGAAATCTGACTATCAGAAATTACCCTGAATTGCCACTGGTATGTTCACTGACATATTTCTAGTTACTGCCCACTGAGAAAATCAAATGGATAGATTTCGATTTCTTAAGGAAGCAGTTAAAGGAAAAGCCTGAATTTATGTTTCATAAAGTAAAAAAGCAAGATAGAAACAACCTATAAATGCGAGTGGGTGTGCACATCTGAGAGAGAAGAAGGTCTGTGTGATGACAAAATGAAACTTTGGACCTGCAATCACAAAGATGTGAAGCAGGGTCAGCTACAGGAAATGCCTGTGTAGGTGACACCCTTTTATCCAGTTCCAAAACTGTGATGCTTTACGTTAGATTATTACTTGAGAGCACAAGGGAAAATTTAAGACTGTCAACCACCCTCACATGGGCATAACATGAAAACTGTTTTGTTTTGTTTTCTTTTTCTGTACAACCATCACCCCTATCCAGATGGCATCAACGGCAGGCTGAAGACATGACAGAAACAGGATGTTAAGAAAAAAGTTGTGTGTGTGTATGTATGTATGCACTCATGTGCATCTTTGCTCTGCGTGTGTGTTACTGCATGTGTATTGTGGGGTGTGTGTGTATGTGTGTGTGTGTGTGTGTGTGTGTGTGTGTGTGTGTGTGTATGCACGCCTAGGATCAGGGGTAGACAGGAAGGGCTTACATGTTCTTATTCTTATCTTCAAAGTGTCAATTCCATATGTGGCATTTCTGTAACCTGTTTTCAAACAATCATGAGTGAAGAATTCTTCCTTCCCAAGGAACTCTAATCCAAATCCCAGAGAACACAGAATTTCATATCATGTTTTCTATAATTGATGTAAGGAAACAATTTCATTTCTAATAGTACTTTCAAGAGAAACACAAATAGATGTAGCCCCTTCCCTGTGACATCCTTGTAATCTTTAAAGGAAATTGTCATAACCCCAGAGAGTGTCTTCTCTTTGGGCTGAAAAGTCAGTGCTTTATTTCTCATAGGGCTGGCTCAGCGCCACTCACCTCTGAACACGCAGGTGGCAAATGTCTCCGTGATTATTTTCTCTATAGCGCCTTCCATCTATAATGACATATTTACATCACTATATATACATTAGCACTATATACAGACTAGGCAACAAAACAGAGCAACACTGCCATCTCCTGTATTCAATATTGCCTGTTATATTCTTTTTCCTTAAATTTACCCAAAATATTTATCAATACCAAAGATGTATATCTTTTTGGTTTGCAGTGAGCAATAAACACACAGAACCTTATTCTCAATGAACTTTCTTGAAAGAGCAGACAGAAAATAAACTGAAATTAGTAATGTGTTATCTAAAACTGTTAGCTTCACCAGAGTGATATTATTTTCTTTATCATACATAAAGCTTCTTTATATTTCTTTTTATATTTAAAATAGATTTACATATGTGTGTGATATGTATATTCTGATTAAATTTTTTCATCCCTCTACTCTTCCCAGTTTCTCCTCGCCTCTCCTCCCTTCCCAATTCACTGCCTTTCTGTCTCTCATTAGAAAAGAGCAGGCTTCTAAGAGATAACAAACAAACATAACAAAATAAAATGTAATAAATAAAACAAAGCAATCACATCACAGTTGGACAAGGAAAATCAATAGAAGGAAAAGAGCCCCAAGAGTAGACACAAGAATAAGAGATCCAATCAGTCACACACTCAGGGGTCCCGTGAAGAAACTAAACTGAACGCTATACTATACACACAGAGGGCGTTGTGTAGACCTGTGCAGGCCACGTGCTTGCTGATTCAGTCTCTAAGAGTTCATATGAGCTTTGCTCAGGTGATTTAGGAAAGCCATATTCTCCTGGTGCCCTCCATCCTTCTGGCTCATACACTTTCTACATCCTCTATAGTAGGGTTCCCTGAGCTCTGAGGGAAGGGATTTGATAGAGACGTCCTATTTAGAACTGTGTGTTGTGTTCCAAGGTGTCTCCCTCTTCATAATGTTTAGCTGTGAGTTTCTGTATTTTTTATCTTCTGCTACAGGAGAAACTTCTCTGATGATGACTAGAAAAGGTAGTGATCTATGGGTATAGCAGAATATTATTAGCAATCATTTTATCACGACTCATTGTTTTTTTCAAACCCGTAGTATTTGGTTTTATCATAGGTCTCTGGGCTATCTATACTCTAGTTCCTGGTTACTCAAGCATTGTCAAGTATTAGTTCCACCTCATGAAATGGGCCTCAGGTCAAATCAGACAGACATTGGTTGGTTATTCCCACAAGCTTTGTCCCACCCTTGCCCTAGCATATGCTGCAGGCAAAGACAAAGCTGTAAATCAAAGGTTTTTAGGCTGTGGTAGTATTTATGTTTCTCTTTTGGTAGCTTGCAGAGTAGTTTCCTGCACCAAATACATCAGGGCATAAATAAGGGTGAGTTAGATGCAGGCACCGGTTCAAACTCTATATGTTCAAAGAGTTGTGTGGGTGTTGTCTTCAGTGATGGGACTCTGCTGGCAGGTTGTGGAGAGAAATCTATTGCACCACACTGATATCCACCATGACTGTACAAACTTGCATTCCCACCAGCAATGGAGGAGTGTTCCCCTTGCTCCACATCCTCTTCAGCCTGAGCTGTCACCTGTGTCGTTGTTCTTAGTCATTCTGAAAAGTGTAAGATGGGATCCCAAAGCAATTTTGTTTTGTATTTCTCTGATGGCTAAAGTTGTTGAATCTTGCTTTAGGTATTTCTCAGTCATTTGAGTTTCTGCTATCAAGACTTCTCTATTTAGATCTGTGTCCCATTTTTTATTTATTCATTTATTTATAAAAGTTTCCACTTCCTCCCCTCCTCCCAGTACCCTCCAATTCCCCCCACTCCCTCTCCTCCTCCCTCTCCAATCCTAAGAGCAGTCAGGGTTTCCTGCCCTGTGGGGAGTTCAATCTATAGATTCAATGCAATCCCCATCAAAATCCCATCAAACTTCTTCACAGACCTTGAGAGAACAATAATCAAGTTTATATGGCAAAACAAAAAACCCAGGATAGCCAAAGCAATCTTATACAATAAAGGAACTTCTGGAGGCATTACCATCCCTGACTTCAAACTCTATTACAGAGTGACAGTATTGAAAACAGCTTGGTATTGGCATAACAACAGAGAATTCGACCTATGGAATCGAATAGAAGACCCGGATATTAACCCACATACCTATGAACACCTGATTTTCAACAAGGGAGCTAAAGGTATAAAATGGAAGAATGAAAGCATCTTCAACAAATGGTGCTGGCATAACTGGATGTCAACCTGTAGAAGAATGAAAGTAGATCCATATCTATCACCATGCACAAAACTCAAGTCCAAATGGATTAAAGACATCAACATTAATCTGACCACTGTATCCCATTTTTATTTGGGGAGGTTTGTTGATTACTTTATATATTAGTCCTCTATCAGAGGTAGAGTTGGTAAAAAAATACTTTGCCCATTTTGTAGGTTGCCACATTGTTTGATTGATAATATCCTTTGCCCTACATAAGCTTTTTGTCCTTTGCCCTACATAAGCTTTTAGGCTTCATAAGGTCCTTCTTATTAATTTTTTATCTCAGTGCCTTTTTTAATGGTGTTATACATGCTTTTTTGACACCCATGGGAAGCCTTCCCCTTTCTAAACAGAATCAGAGGAGGAGTAATTTGGGAGATGTGGACAGAGGAGTGGTAGAGGACAGAGGGGAAACTGTGGTTGGGAAGAAAAATAAATGAATAAATTTATTTAACTGAAAGATTATAGCTTGATTATGTATAATGGTAACCAAAAAACAAATATCTATAATAAACAAAGCAAAATAACAAGTATAGAACCCACTACAGAGCGAATCATTTCATGAGAGGAGATGACTCTGAGAATGTGGGAAAATGGTAAGAAAATCAAACTGGAAAAATATTTTTTATTGATTGTTACTGAGCTCGACATTTTTCTCTGCTCCCCTTTCTGCCTCTCCCCTCCCCTCTTCAACCCTCTTCCAAGGTCCCCATGCTCCTGATTTACTCAGGAGATCTTGTCTTTTTCTACTTCCCATGTAGATTAGATCTATGTAAGTCTCTCTTAGGGTCCTCATTATTGTCCTGGTTCTCTGGGATTGTGATTTTTGGGCTAGTTTTCTTTGCTTTATATTTTAAAACCACCTATGAGTGAATACATGTGATAATTGTCTTTCTGGATCTGGGTTACCTCACTCAAAGTAATGTTTTCTAGCTTCATCCATTTGCCGGCAAAATTCAAGATGTCGTTATTTTTTTTCTGCTGTGTAGTACCCCATTGTGTAAATGTACCACATTTTCCTTATCCATTCTTTGGTCAAGGTTGTTTCCAGGTTCTGGCTATAATAAACAATACTGCTATGAACATAGTTGAGCACATGTCCTTGTGGCACAATTGAGCATCCTTTGGATATATACCCCAAAGTGGTATTATTGGGTCTGGAGAAGTTGTGGGGTAAAGGGAACATTCCTGCATTGCTGGTGGGAATGCAAGCTGGTACAGTCCCTTTTGATGTCAGTGTGGCAATTTCTCAGAAAATTGGAAAATTATTATTACCATAATTGTAAGACTCTGATTTTTAGTAATTGTCTTAAATTGAAATTGATTAATTTCTTATAGAAAGTCATTTTACAAGACGCAGCTGCACAGTGCTTCAAGAAACTCATTAATGCTAAGACCACACATAAGCTATTCCTTGCAAATGGAATCCAAATGAAAGCTGAAATAGTTAGACTTGCATTAGATAGATGACTTTAAACAAAAAACAATGAATAGAGGAAAGAATGATTATAATAAAGGAGTCAATTTATCAAGAAAAAATAAAAATTCTAATGTTTATGCACTCAGTTTTGAACTATTCAAATATGCAAAGAAAATAGTAATAAAGCTAAGAGGATATATAGACTCCAATACAATAATAAATGGGAACTTTAACATCCTATTTTCAGCAATGGATAAAACATACAGAAAGGAAGATGAAAAAAAGACAGGAGTATTAAGTTGAATCCAACAGACAGCAACAGAACACACATACAATTTAGTGCCAAACAATTTTAACATTTTAATTTGAAAGTATATTTTATATATCAACTTTTTTTCAAAACATAAATGAATAATGCTGGGAATCAACAAAAAGAAAAACCTTTAAAGTTATATAAATACTTGTAAATTAAATAGCTTCCTGTGAAGTAACTGAGCAGTGGAAATATTAACAGTTTATTTATCAAGCGAGTGTCATTTCTAACGACAATCATGACTTGTGACCATCCATGCCTACAAAAAAAATGTGTACACTCCACTGGGAATATCACAGTGATATTTTGGAAAATTAGAGGAGCATTATTTTTACATTACTTTCATGGGAAAGATTGCATTTATCTGTCTAACTCAAATAGAAAACCATACAAACCTTGAAAACTCAACAACCAAGAGTTGTTCATCATTAATTCTATTTTGATAGATTGTGATAGTTTTATGAATTTAGAGTCTATTCAAGACTAAGTCTTCATTCTTTCTTTAAAAAATAGCGAAAACAACACCTATCCCATCCTTATTCCTCCAGTTATTCTAAATTCTATACACAGAATTTAAAGTTTCCTATCTCTCTTTCTCTAATTTTCTCTATCTCTTATTTGCAGCCTTCCCTACCATTCCAACTTCTCCCTCCTACGGAGAAAATATAACTGTGGTATTTAGGTAAAAGAGAGTACACCTTGAGCCGCAAATTCTGGGCTATCAGAACTCTAGTGAATCACTGCAGCTGTGACGAAGTAATGGCATCGAAAACTGAGATGTCCTGAGCCACTTTAGAAATTAATGGACTGAGTGTGATATACTGGCGCCTCTTTCACGCATCTATAATTGGAGTGCCAATTTATTTCCAATCATTTCAAGCACTGTAATTATAGACCATCATCGCCGCCTGTTTAACATTCATACGGGAAGCTGTGACACAAATACTAGCCAGGGACCAATATTTTGCAAGTGAGATACATACACAAAATATCACAAATGTCCTAGTTTGTTTATCAAGGCCTGAACCTTGGCCAAGGTGGACAGGAATCAGAAAGCCGAGGAGTAGTTTGTGGGTTGTTGATTCGTGAAAGTTTTGTTTAACCATATCATTAACAAGTGGAGAGAAGAAAAACAAGGAACGTCAATAGGCCTTTGCTGCAATGACCACATACATGACGAGATTTCAACAGGCGCCATTAGAGCATTCACTGCATGGCCGACATTTTGGTGGATGGCATATATACTGAAACACCCAAACACATGTTCAGAACCATGTTGACACAGAAGAAGATGCTTACAGACTACACAATGTGAGCGTACTTTTTAAAAGCTCTCTACTATTGTTTTCATTTCAAATCTGGTGATGCAAAAGCATGCATACATGATCAAGACATTCACTCAAATTTTCATATATTTCTGTAAACCAAAACTAGTTTGATACTGCAAGTTCATACAAAATTTTGCCGGAAACTCTTATACCAACTTTTAATGATCACTGGAAAGCAAGGGTGTTCTTCTATCTCTTTCTATAATAATTAATTTGTTTATATCAGACTGTCACTATTTCTGAAACTTACTACTTCACTTACATTATCCATCCTTCAAAGGAAGGCAAGAAAGATAGCTTACTCACTGGGTAATCCTTGATGTCTGCCCTTGCACTAGGGACACCATAGCTATGGTGCAAATGTTGAGTAATTATATAAATCAAATTCCATGTTGTAACAGCACTCATACTTCCAACAACTTCCTTCCACATCTTTTTTATCATTTAGACAAAATCTCTAAGCCTAAGTGCCCTAAGCTGGTTATCTCTATTAACATGAGAATTAAACCTTCTCAAACCATGCCACAAAACCATCCATGGGCTTTTGATTATGTTCCATTATTTGGAAAATAACATTACACCTCCTTATGTAGTATTTAGAACCCTGCATCATTCATTTATATTCTACCTTTGTCACTTATTTCACTACAATGAAGCTAATTTTGTTCTAGAAAAGGCAATTGATATTTATGGGTGTTTGGTCACACTATTTGCATATTACAAATTTTGTTTCATCAAATATTTAGCACCAATTTAGGTAACATATTTATATAACTCATGAAAATTATAATGATTGGAGTTTTATTGGTACATAAAATTATTACGATAACTACTTTCACACTAAGCCAGAGGTTGTGTTATTAAATCAAGAAGACTGAGATGGCAGATACAGGAGGAGAAGAAAGAGGTTAGTAGAACAGAGAAAAGGAAGTTTAACCAAACTAGTTATCCAAAGCCCTGACTGTTCTCTGTCAACAGCATAATGGATAAAGGACTCAGAGTCTAGGATAGACTTCCCAGATAGTGGTAGATTCTCATGAATAATTATATTAGTGGTTGTTTATACCAGTTTATGAGTTTTATTACTGTACATAAAACACAGTAGCCATTATGCAGTGTGATTAATAAGAATATATCTACCTACACTGATGTTTTAATTAATTTAGCCTAGAACTATCAATTTGCCATTATGGTGAGCCAGATTGACCTGGGATTTTCTCAGAGGCCAGGATGGAAGGATAAAGGGAACTTTAATTCTGTGTCTTGTCCAGGAGTGTCCTTGGAAAGGTCTAGGACTGGACCTAGTCACTGCCTCAAACGAGTCAAGGTTACAACTGCTGGGGACCGGACTCTTCCCCATGGGATGTGGTTATGACTCCTAACGCAGCAGTATCAGAGGTATTCTATGTTCTCTTTGCCAACCTTGTTTGACTTAGCTCTCTGCTGACTTTGACCGCTTTTTCCATCCACCAATAATAGGTTAGATCCCGAACTTTTTAACAACTTTGCTTGGCCTAAGTCACTGGCTTACTTTTGCCTTTTTTATTTCTCATCCCTGGTCCTCCCATTTGACATCTCATTGTTTGGGACCCTTCTTTTGTGGGTTCAGGTCATGGAATGGGAAGAGAAAGGACAGGGAGCAGACACCTGTTCAACCCTTGGCATGTGCATCTCACTGCTTGCTCTGAACCTGCACTACTTCACTCAGTCAGGGTTTGAACATAAGTCTTCAGATTCAAACATATTTCTTTAGTTTAATTAAACTTTACCTGGGAAAAGTAGGAGACAGTTGACTGAGGACAATAAGAAGTGACCATTTATTATTCTCACGCACAGGGATAAGAAATTGGGCAATGAGGAGCTTGAAAGGAATCCCTTCATGTTAGCCATGCAGCCGTCCCTCCCTTTCCACTGCTGGTGGAGTTTAAACTCTTGATTGAGACAAAGATGAGTTAACAGCTTTGAAAAGTGGACGATTCTGTATCAGGATGTGGGTGTGAATATGAATGAGCCTACAGATAAAAATAATTCTGAAGAATGCATAAAACTTAGAATTCTAAATACTTTTGCTAACCAATTTAAGTCTTCATCTTTAATATACTGTCTTCAGACATACACACGAGAGAGAGAGAAAGAAAGAGAGAGAGAGAGAGAGAGACAGAGACAGAGACAGAGAGAGAGCAGATGTTATAATTTTCCAGAATGTTGTTCTTTACAAAACTAGTTCTGAACCCAATAGGAGAGGAGAGAGGAAGAACACGCAAGGTTCTTGTTTGCTTGTTTTGTTTAACTTTTTTTTTTTTACTTATTCCTTGTATCTTTCCCATGATGTTTCTCTATCTGATTCATTTCCTTGTTTGTGTCTGACCTATGCCTCTGCTCTTGAAACCTCCCTGCTCCCACCCAATGCAATAAAATTTAAGCCAAAAAAAAAAAAAAACAGAAGAAAAGAAAAGAAAGAAAAAATCTTGTCATGGAAGTTGCAGCATGAGACAATGACTCACGCTGTAAACTCTTACCCATTGACCTTGGATTGCAAGTGCTCATTGCAAGGAGTCCTTGGTCTGGTTTGAGGCCTTTGACTTCTGCTATACTATTGATGCTTGTCCCTCACTGGGACTCCTCTTGGATATCGTCTTGTTTCTCTGTGTCATGGAGAACCTACAGCTTTGGGTCTGCAGGACCAGGCCCTTCATGAGTTTCCTCAGATCACAGATGGGGCAGATATTGGGGTGGACCAATCATAACCCTGGTTCTGGGTCTGGGTAGATGGAGGGTTTTTCAGACTACCAGCTCTTCCCTGTCCTTACAATCGGGGTGATCTCTTCAGCATTGCCCCAGCTAGTTCACCCCTTAAAGCATGAGTAAGAGGTGGGGCCAGTTCTCTTGCCTTCACACCCTCAATACCTGGACCATCAGGGTCAGCTCTACTGTGTTACCCAGGTGAGAGGCAGGGGCCACTCTCTCAAGTGCTGCAGCTGACAAGGGGCAGGGATAGTTCTCTCCCTCTTATGACCCCAAGGTCAACTCTCCCACCCATCACAGGTGGCAGAGGGAGGAAGGGAGGAAAGCATCTCTCCCCTACTGACACCACCATATGGTAGATGAGGGATGGGGCCAGATCTCCTATTCTCTCGTTTGCTTGACCAGTTCATCCACTCCTCCACCAACAGGGTCAGCTCTACTGGCTGCCCAGGCCAGAAGCAGGGCCTGCTTTCCTGAGTGCTATAGCTGGTAAGGGGGAGGGTCAGCTCCCTCATATGTCACAGGCAGCAAGGGGAGAGTGCTAAGGACAGGGGACAGCTCTCCCATGCTCACAAAGTCAGAGCTGGCTCACCCAGATCTCTGCCAACAGGGTAGGCTCTACTGTGCTGCCCAGGTGAGGTGGAGGGGCTGCTCTCTGGTGCAGCTGCTGTTGAGGGGCAGGACCAGCTCTCCAGCTCTTATGATCTCAGGGATAACTTTCCCACCTGCCTCAGGTATGGGGGAGGGCATCTCTTCCCTACCCATGCCAATATATGACAGATAGGGATAGGGCCAGATCTTTTATATTCACATTCTTGGGGCCAACTCACCTGCACCCTCATAAATAGTATCAGCTCTGCTGTGCTGCCCAGACAAGATGCAGGGCCCACTTTTATGAGTGTTATAGCAGATAAAGGGGAAGGTCAGCTCCCTCACCAGCCGGAGGCAGCAGGGTGTAGCATAAGGACTGGCTTGTTGGGGTTTCTGTCCCACCCAGTACCCCACAGCCAGCAAGCCCAAAGAAAATCACACACAGGACTCCATAAGGTTATAAACTGATTGGCCCATTAGGTCAGGCTTCTTATTAGTCCTTGTAACTTATGTTACCCCATTATCCTTATCTACATTAGCACATGGCTCCGTACCTTTCTCAGCTGGGGAAGTTACATGCTGCCTCTTCGGTGGTCTGCGCAGGAGTGGCAGAGGAACCTCCCTGCTTCCAAAAATTCTCCTGTTCTCATTGCATCACCTCTACTTCCTGTCTGGCTTTCCCACCTATACTGCCTACCTGGCCAATCAGCATTTTATTAAAATATGATTGATAGAATACAGACAATTCTCCCACATCAGTAGGGGTGAAGAGAAAGAGCATCTTTACCTTGCTCACACCACCACACCTCAGACCAGGGAGGAGGTACCAATTGTGTTCCTCTCACTCCCTCAGGGGTGGCTCACCCATGCCCCTGTCTACAGGATCAACTCTATTATACTGCCCAGGTGAGGAGCAGGACCTGTTCTCCCAAGTGCCGCAGTTGGAGAGGGGATGGGTCAGGTCTCCCACCTGCTGCAGGTAGCAAGGGGTGAGGGGAGGAGGGCATCTTTCCCTCACCCATTCCACTGCAAGACATACAAGAGGGGTGTGACCTGTTCTCCCATCCTCATGTCCTCAGGGAGAGCTCATCCATGCTCCTGTGAACAGGGTTGGCTCAGGCCGAGGTGTAAAATCCTCTCTGCCAATGTTGCCAATAATGGGATGTGGGACCAACTCTGTACAGCCCTATCCTCTCGGCCTTTGGTAGCATCAGGAGCCATGAAGATCATCAGAGAACGCAGCTGTATTAGAGCCATGAATCTGGACGTGAGTCCCAGTAGAAGCCCAGTTCCAGACATTACCGTGGTCCTGGGTCACAATCAAGCCGTTCATCTCAGCCTGCTCCTCCACTCCTTTGCTTCTTCATAAATCCCTGCTCACAGGACATGAGCCATTTGGTCTCTATCTCTCTTCCATACCACACCATACATTTTCTCACGACACAGGGTCCATTTGTCCAGCGCTGCAAGGTGGCAGGTGGGCAAGTGTTTTTATTTCCCTAGAGCCCAGGGAAGACCACGCCAAGCCTAAGCATGCAGTTTTTAAACAGTATTTTACAATAATAGCTCCTTGTTCAAAAATGATAAAGCTCTATTTATTTTAATTCTTGATTAAAAGTGCTGTAATATTGGGAAACAGAGAAACCTGAATCAATGATTGACCAAGACGAGGCATTCCCAGCTATATTGTTACTATAATGTGATAATGTGGGGTAATCTATAAATAAATGACCACACTGACTGTTGTATTTAATTTGTTCCCCTCACATTGTTTCTTTGTACCCTGTACATTCAAGTGGTTTAGAAGTTGTGTGGGTGTTGGTGGGGTGGGGGAGTATTTTGCAAAAGAAAAGAGAAGGTAAAAATACCAAATAACGTTAGGGATTGCTATCAAGGAGGACAATAGAATCAAGTTTCTCTATAATCTTGTAAGACAAGCCAGATTACCATAATGAAATTTAATGAAGATAAATGTAAGCAATCCACTAAGCCCCTGAAAAATCAAATGCACTAGTACACAATGATTAAGATATTAACTAATTGCCATTTGTGTGTAAAAGGCCTAGACAAAAGCTGACAGCGCACTCAATAAGGAATCGATATTGTGACATTAAAACAGCGGACTCAATTTCAGACCACAGGATTCTAAGCCTACCATCCAGAAGCCAATGAAAGCAACCCCACTGTGCTTCATCCTGGTGACACATGAAGTCTGACTCCATTTATACACAAAAAATTTAAGTAGTGCACATTGAAATATTGAGAACCAAGGGCAAAAGACAAATAATTAAAATGACTAAAGAAGGATACTGTGTCCACTCAAATAGTAAGACATTAACATGGAGTCAGTTTAGCCAAGAGCAGAAAGCAGATCTCAGCAATCACAGGAGAACAGAACACATTTCAGTGACTCACTAAAGAGACGGTGAATGCCTAGTTTTGTGTGCATCTGGAAAAAGCCAGATTTCTTTCAGATGGTCCATGTAAAGAGACAGAAGTTGTCTTTAGCACAACTTCCCTTCTGTGTTCCCCAGCATGTTCTAGAAGCCCAGCTCTGCAGGACACGTTTTTGAGAGATAAAGGAAATTTTGCACTTTCTAGAGTGGGTGGTACTTTGTAAGATTACCCTCAACTCTAAGTGTCGACATATTTCCATCAACTTGCTACTCAGGCCCTTCAAGACCATCTTGGACTCAGAGGACACCAGATAGGAGACTTCCTCAAAAAAAACTTCCAGTCAGCCAGTGTACTGAATCAGGAAAATAGTCTAGGTTCCTTGTAAGCCAGTGAGTGGTTCTCAATATTCCTGATACTGTTACATCCTTTTACTACAGTCCTTCATGTTGTGGTGACCTCCAACCATAAAATTATTCCATTGTTACATCATACCTGTAATTTTGCTGCTGTTATAAATAGTAACTTCAAAACCCACCCCGCCCCAGTGATACACTTCCTCAAAAATGACCACATCAGTTAATACTTTTAATCCTTTCAAACAGAGCTACTCCCTGATGACTAAGCATTCAAGTACATCATTGCCAACATTCTTATTCAAACTACCACAAAATGATATCACAATAAATGTTGCCTCTATAATTCTTACCTAGGTATTTTACTTTTATTTTAAAATTAAATGCAATGTTTAGTGGCTGGAGACACGGCTTAGCAGTTAAGAGTGTGAACTTCTCTTCCAGAAGACTTGAGTTTATTTCCTGCACCAGAGCAGGTGGCTCACAGTTGCTTGTAACCCTAGTTTCTGCAACTCCAATGTCTTCTTCTAGCTTCCACAGGCACTATACTGAAATGCACAGACATATGCATAACATAACTTAAAAATGAAATACATTTTATAAAGGTAAGGAATACAGTGCTTAGTATTAAACAAGTGGATCCAATCTTTAGCCATCTCTCTGTGAGCCTGGGCAAAGGAATCTAAATCTCCCTTTCCTCCTGTTTAAAACAAAGTCACGGACAGGCAGCTGGGGAACCTACATGGGACTGAACTAGACACTCTGAATGTGGGTGACAGTTATGTGGCTTAATCTGTTGGAGGACACCCTGACAGTGGGACCAGGGCCTATCCTGGGTGCATGAACTAGCTTTTGGATCCCATTCCCTATGGCGGGATGCCTTGCTCAGCCTTAATACAGAGGGGATAGGATATATCCTGCCTCATCCTGGTATGGCAGACTTTGTTAACTCCCCAAGGGAGACCTTGCTCCCCTCTGAGGAATGGATGGGGGTGGGATAAGGTGGAGTCGGGGAGCAAGAAAATGGGAGGGAAGAGGGAACTGAGGTTGGTATGTAAAGTGAAAAAAATTAAATTAAAAAAAGAAACCAAAGCTGTGGTTTTGAGAAAAGGAAGCAAGTGAACAGTGAGACACTGCCTGCCTAGATGGACTCTGGAACAGACACTAAGAACTTTTAGCCAGACATGAGAGCACAAGAACTGACAATGTTTCCAGAACAAAGTTTCCCCTGCATGTAACATACTAAATGCTTACTGCCCCACCTCTGTGCACGATAGAGAGACAACTTATTTTCCAGTTTTCTAGACCCAGAGTCACTTCCTGTGTAGTTATGCATCCATTATGAGTGAATATTGACTTGTTTGTTTACAAAATGGAGAATAATATTCCATTGTATTTCTATAAGTATTGAGGAAGAAATACAGGATTTATTTTTTTCTGTGTTAATAAAAATCAGAAGGTCTATATATGCCTAATAATTTTGTTTTGATTTGGTTTGACTTGAAGTTTTATTGGGGGAATATTTTTCAGTTACTGGGGGCATATTTTCAGCTATAGGGGAACATATTTTGAGAAGAAGTGGTGTCCTTAAGACTGCAATTAAGAGAAGTTTCAAAACTAATGAATGGGTGATCAGGCTGAGTTCCTGAGGCCACAAGATCAGAAAAACAGAGAAGAGAGAAATCTAGCTTTAGTTGGAGGAGTGCAATGTGATCTTCAAAGATGATAGTAGCAAATAGCTGTCAATCAACTCCCAATCCAATACTTGGTGAATCAGTGGTAGCCAAAATAGGGTCCCCCGAGTAGATCTAGGTTACAATCTGATATGGAATTCCCCTCTGTATGCTGTGAATATGTTTTATTCCCATTGGTTAATAAAGAAGCTGCCCTACCAGCAGGACTGAATAAAACAAGGTGAGAATTCCAAGCAGAGATAGAGGAGAAAGTAGGCAGAGTCAGTGATGTGCCGTATAGCTGCTGGAGGAGACAGATGCCGGAAATTTGCCCAGTTAGCCACAGTCATGTCGCGATATGTGGATTAATAGAAATGGGTTAATTAAAGATGTAAGAGCTAGCTAGAAATATGCTTTTAAGCTACTGATCAAACAGTATTGCGATTAATATAGTTTCTGTGTGATTATATCAGGTCTGGGCAGCCAGGAAAAAACAAGCAGTCTCTGCCAACAACAATTTCTGGAATGAATTCATATCTTGCTCCAAGTCATTCCTTTCTATGTATGATCATATTGAGGATTTCACAAGGGAAAGACTAACCTAGATAATAAGAGGAGACCTTAGATATGTACATCTTTAGAAAAGGAAGGAAGAGAAAACGGAAGGAGGAGAGGAAGAGGTGTGACTCTAGAAAAATGAAAATGATAAATGTTGGCAAAATAGATATTGAAGTTATGTGCTTAAAAATACAATAAATTTATGCAATAAAAATATAGGAAGGGCCATAAACTAAAGAGCAGAGGTTGTTACTAGATATTACAGAACGCACGAACACTATTCTCCCCCTCACAGCTTTTAGAAGAAAGAAATTGATTAGACTTTGAATTCTAGTCTAGTAGGATGAATGTCAGAGCTTGAATTCAATAAGTACAAGAAGATACTGTGGCTTTAAAAGATAAAACTATTTCTAACGTGTGTCAAGTCCTGAGGAGGGGTATGAGGCTATATTCTCAGAAGATGGCAGAGATGTTCTATAGAGTTAGTCTGTGATAAATAATTGATCACATTTATTTTAGCTAGATCTTAGTATGAATTGTCAATATCAATAGAGAAGCTTAAATTGATTTCTTAAAATCTGAATGCACCTCTCTGTATATCCTCCAGGTTCCTAAAACCTGAGATAAATATTGTACTTTCATCTATTTGTAATGAAAGATCCAGAAGATGAATTTGGGGGTTATGGCTTAAGGTTAAAATACAGGTTGCATGTGCAAATATATAAATCTCAATAATTTACCTTCTCTTTGATGGGCTCCATGTTTTCCAAGTGTCAGCTTCTTTACTCAAGTGTTCAGACAGTGCCATGATCTGAAATAGCCATCTCACTATGCTTGGCATCCTATAACCTGGTTTCCAAATTGTTTCCATTCCTTATGCACAACCTGAATTTCTTGATACCTTTGTCTTAGCAAATATTAAGGAATTTTCTTAGAAAGTTCTCTCTTCCTTCCTTCAAAACTCCAAATGTGTTATTTAGCTCACTCTGACTTCAAACTCAATATTCTCTTGTCTGAGATCTCGTGATAGGATTGCATTTACGTAGTACCCTTCCAGTTGAAGTCATCAATTGTTTTTCCTGTCTGTTTGTTTGTTTTGAGACAGGGTCCCACTATGCAGTCTTGACTAATTCAGGAACTCGCAATGTTGAATAGGCTAACTCGGAGCTAACAGATATACATCTGCCTCTGCCTCCTAAGTGCTAGGCTTGAAGAATTTTACCACCATGCCTGTATAAGGTTCACCATTTTTATTCCAAAGTTAATTGACTACAATGCAGTGAAGGAGCCAAGCTACATAAATATACATTTTATGTGCAATACTGACACTTTATATAAATTAATCAGTGGGTATCTAACAAGGAGTGGAGGTTCATAGAAGTCTGATAATAAAGTAAAACTATATATAATTCAAATTTTTTCTGGTTTACTTCCAAGTTTAAGCTTTTCTTAAATCTTCCCCAAGCTCTCTCTAAAGGGCAGCAATCTCTAGCCCTTTAGCTCTCCCCGCTCTTTCATTCACAGCCACACCTTATTTTCTTGTTTTGCTTCATTGTCCTCAGGTGTTGCGCTTTTTGCAAATTGAAAGTCTGTGACAACCCTTCACTGAGCAAGTCTGTTGCTGAAATTCTTCCAACAGTGTTTCCTCATTTTATGCTTATCTGTTACATTTGATAATTCTCGGAGTATTTCATAGTTTTCCATTATTATCCTATTTGTTCTTGATGTTTTTGTAGTGTTTCTAGTCACCGTGAAAAACACAATAAGAAGTTTCAAAGTTAAGAGGTTTATGTGTGTTATATTTTATTGATAGGCTGCTCCCCACCTCACTGTTTCCTTGGTCATCCCTCTCCCTGAGGTAAAACGATATTGTGATTTGACATTTAATAATCTTGGTATGATCTGCTGAAAGGAAGAGACATGTCTTTCACTTTAAATAAAAAACTACATGTGATTAGTGTATTAAAAAAATAGAGTATATTTCCCCAGGATGGAGCTATAAGCAAGCTTATAGGGCATTTTCTTAATTAGTGACCCTCCAACTGGCCTGGTTTCATTCTTCTTAGCTGCATCAGGTGACGTTGGTGACCCTGGTAAGTAATCTTGGGCACTTACAATCACAGAAATAGCAACCCTAACTAAAGTCAAAACTTAAGCTTCTTGTACCAAATGTAGAGCCAAGTTGTGAATGGATCTGTAATGACATTAATGCTTTTATGACCTTATCCACTCGTCAGATCAAGAAGTAATTTTGACCTCTAACTCTTATTTAAGAATTTAGTTAATAAGACTTAAATGACCATGGCTATCATTACCCTGATAAAACAAGGCAAAGTTATTTGAAACCTTCTGGAAATGATTTTTATTTATTTATTTTATTTAATACCAATCCTGGTTCTCCTCCCTCTTTTTCTCCCTCTCTCCTCACCTTCCCCCAACCCCACCTCCTTATGCTCCTCAGAGAGGGTAAGGTCTCCCCTGGAAAGTCAACTAATTCTGTCCCATCACCTTGTTAAATTTTAAAAATAAAAATATTTTTTAAAAAAATAGAAAGTAGTTGTTTCCAGGCTTCATGGATAATTTTTTATATATATCTTTAACTGTGAGTCTGGTTTAAAAATAGCAAAACAAACAATCAAACAAAAAAGATAGAGTTGGAAGTGGAACCTGAATGTATTGCTGATTTGCTACTATCTCATAAAATGTTAACTTTTTTTTTATGGTCAAAGAATGTGACTCTTTAGATAGAATCTACTCCTAGTGATCATGGACAGTGAAACTGTTGAAATGACCGCAAAGGAAAGATTATTACATAGACTTTTGATATAACAGGAACAGAATTTGAGAGAATTGGCTACAATTCTGCAGAAGAGTTCCACTATGGTAAATGCTATCATCATCCCATGCTACAGAGAACACTTTCATAAGAGAATCTGTCCATCAAGGGTTGCAAATTCTGCTGCTATTTTAGCCAAGAAAGTGATAAAGCTACCCCATTTTTTTAGTGTCCACACTCTAACCCATCAACTACCAACAACAATGTAGCAAGACCTGCCATCAGCAGCGACTGCATTGTAAAGTCTCAGATTATGGTTACCATGTTTTAGCAAAAAAAAAATAATAATAAGTAAAGTCTTTTTAATTAAGGTATGCCTCTTGTCAGATGAAGGGGATTCTGGCTGTGCTATCTGCCAGGGTTATACAGTTGATTCAACTAGGGTTAATCCCACTGATCTGAAAGACTGAGAAAGGCATCTTCTTTGTGTGGTGGTTTAAATGAACTTGAGCATATGGACTTCAGTTGGTGGCACCATTTGGGGAGGGTATGTGTTGTACAACCTTGGTGGAGGGAGTTATAACTGAGTGCAGACACTGAGAGCCCATAGCCCCACCCAACTTCCAGTTGGCTCTCTATCCTCTGTGTTTGCAGTTGAAGATTTGAGCTCTCAGCTTACTGCTTCTGCTGCCAGCCCTGCCACTTGTCACCATTGATAGACTATGCAAGAGAAGGACTGAGTATCTTCAGTCAAGTAATTGGTGGGTTGTCAATCAGATCCCAAAGCCATACAGATTACCTGGTCAAACCAGAGGGGCAGACAAAACGAAAGGATGTGAATATGAGAAGGTGATTAATAGGGTGAAATGAACAGGGAAGAAAGGGGAAGAGAGTGGAGGTGATGAATGGGAGGCTATTCAGAAAGCATCATATACATGCTTAAAACTTAATTCTTAAAAGGAAATCATACCAGGGATGGCACTGTGTGTCCTTAATCCCAGCACTCAGAGATAGAGATAGGTGGATTTGTATGAGTTTTCAAGGCCATCCTGGTTTACAAACCAAGTTCCAGGGCAATCAGGACTACATACTGAGACCCTGTTTTCAAAAAAAATAAATTATTAATAATTTTAAAATAGAAAATGTGTTATTCCTACCCTGTGGTATGTTGTGTGAAAATAAATAATGTCTAAAGACAATGTTGTTCAGTGAGACCTCAGAGACCACTCAACCCTAAAGGTTCTTGTCTTTCTCTATGCTTACCCACCAGAATTAGACTAGGAGATCCGACTGATGAAGATGCCACACACTGTGATTACAAAAACTGAGCTGAAATCATCCTCCCTTCTGGCTAGCTTTCTAAATGCCAGCAGATGCCATGTAGACTACTGGGAGAGAGAAGGACTCAAAGGTCTTACCAAGCAATGGACCCTACGAACTACAATCCCAATCTTCCAGGTAAGGTGTGGTTACATGTGCATTAATGGTGTGAATGTTGTATGGGCTAACCAATTATTCTCTGGTTAGATTTGAATTCCATACCAAAGAAGGTATCCCATGCCTGGTGCTATAAGATTGCCTCACAACTCATGCTTCAAGAATTCATAAGTTCTACGAGAAAATTATGACTGATGATGAACTAAAGAGACACAAGGTCAAATTGCCTTCTAAATATCTATGTTTATCCTTGGACAAAGAAGGTTATTCTCAATCATAATCACAGATGCTTCTATTTTCTCCCTAACTACTTCTATGAATGTATCTCATACCTGACACTGGAATTTTTAAGTATCTTCGGGTTTCTAAGAACAGAAATATCTAGCTATACTGGGTATTTCCTCTCAGATTATTTTTCTTCTTTTTTGGAGAGGACGGATTTGGTACATTCCATGACATGTGTGTGGAAGCCAGAGGAAAACTTAGAGGATCCAGATCTCTCCTTTTGGCCTATTTGCCTCCTATATATCCCCTTAATACTTTCATTTGATCTATGGTCTACTAACCCCTCTCCATTCAGACTCCTTCTTATCCTGATAACATCCTTCTAATTATATGATCCACAGAGACTTCAAGCCAAACATAAAACTCTGAGAAGTCAAAGCTAGGTTTCACATATGAGAGAAAACATGTAGTCTGTTTTTATGGGGTTGTTTTAACTCATTCAGTTTTACCTCATTTATTTTTTCTGGGTTAATTCAATTATCTGCAAATTTCACAATTCCATTTTCCTTTACTGTTGAATAAAATTCAACTGTGTGTATCTGTAGACATAAGCTTCTGTCCTGCCTGGTCCCACAGCTGTCTAGTCCCAAAGAAACACACAGACTCTTATGTTAATTATAAACTGTGGTTGGGTGGTGGTGGCGCATGCCTTTAATCCCAGCACTCAGAAGGCAGAGGAAGGAGGATCTCTATGAATTTAAGGCCAGCCTAGTCTACAAGATCTAGTACCAGGACAGGTTCCAAAGCTACAGAGAAACCCTGTCTCAAAAAAATGAATAAATAAAACAAACTATTTTACCTATCAGCTCATGTTTACTATTAACTATTTCTTATAACTTAAATTAACCCATAATTTTTATCTATGTTTTGCCACATGGCTTGATATTCTTATCTTGCTTCCTCTGCATCTTTCTGGTGTCTGACTCTCTGCCTATCCTCTTCCCATAATTCTCCTAGTCTGATCACCCCACCTATACTTCCTGCCTGGATACTGGCCAATCAGTGTTTTATTAAACCAATACAAGTGATAAATGCTTACAGTGTACAAGAGCACTATCCCACAAGAGGTACCACACTTTCTTCCATGTTCTTCAGTTGGGTTAACATCCAGCCTGCCTCCTTAGCTGCAGTAAACATGAATGTGCAAGTTTCTCTATAACAGGAAGTAGATTCATTTGGGTCTAGGCCAAGCAGTTGTGTGGCTGAGACATAGGATAATTTTATTTTTAATTTATTCAGGACCCTCCAAACTGATTTCCAAAGTCATCATACTTGTTCATAAATTCCACTAATGGTATAAAATAGTATCCCATGTCACCACAACCAGGTTAGCTTCTTTGCTGTACCATTGCTTCGGATCTCCTAGGATGCTGGCAAGCATTGTGACTCTTCAAATGTGGCCGCAGTTCAGCAAGAATCTGTATAATTTCAGCAAAGTACCTGGAACAAGTGTTCCCCGAAACATTATTTGGGGAGACAATGTTTCAAACGAACATTTTTTTTATTGGGCTATTCATTTAATCAGCATCACAGCCTGGAAGAAAGTCTAGAGTATGAAATAGCCTGTGTCCCAGAAATGGATATTCCATTTCAGTTCAGACAAGGGTGTCTTTTGCATCACCTTGAACAGAGGAAAGTGAACTTCCAAGGGCAGATGGACAAACATGTCTTCCTGCTTCTCCTTTTATAACTGTTTGTATCAAGCTAAGATATTAATTATTCAGTAAGTTTAGAAGAGAACAGTTAGAGAATGAATACTAAACAGAAAATGAAGAATCTTATCCTGCTGCTCCCCTCACTAACTATGATTCTGTTCGGTTCACTTCACCTTCCTGGGCTATGTGCTATGTGCTCATTTTATGCTGAAGACTACAAACAGAGAAGAAGTTGGTCTTAAATTTCCATTCTAATGACAATCTGCCTAGTTGACATCTCCCTTGGTTGGTACATCTATTATCTCTCAGCGTCTCAGGTAGGAATTCATTTCTTCCAGTATGTCAACTACAGACCATGTTAAGATTTACAACTAATACCTAAGATTGTATCGTACTATGTTTACATTCTACCAATTGCAAACCTTTATGACATTTGTTTCTTAGGAAAGCTATCCATTTGAGAGAGGGATTTTTTTTAACAGATGAGGAAACCATGTTCCAGGAGTTTGCCCAAGGTTATTCAGCTGCTAAATGACAGAGCCAGGCTTGAGCTCTATGGCCTTCTGAGCTAGAGTCCTATGTATTTAGAAACAGAATGCTTCCTTGCCATCCTGAAACCATAGCAATAATAAATTTGCTACACTCTCTTTTGCTACCAGACAATGACTCTAGGGAGATTGGTACTCATTATTTTTCTGCAGGGAAAACACAATGTTAACTCAGACAACATAATAATTTTATGGTTTGAATAAAAAAAATTTGTTCCTGTCAAAATCAATTTATATCATGAGACCAAATAAATATTTCATGTACTGGGTGAAGGAAAAATAGAGAGAAAATGTCCTGAGTGGATGAGCTTAAATTATGTCCCATTTGAATGAGTTCATTTCCCAGAGAGTCTCGTCAGGCTTTTTAATTAAGCGCAAATTGTTCATCTAGACTCAGTAATTTCCCAATGACCCCTTCCTAATGCTTCCTTCTAAGGTGACAGAGATGACAATAGGGCTTTCAAATTGAAAATATCAAGCTCTCAGAGACAAAATCCCCTGAGTCTACGTGAGTCAGGAAAAGGAGATGGCTTGAAGAAGTAACTACAAGTCTGTTTCATGCCTCCCCTAGAATATAGGGTCTAAGATGCTTAAGGGGCTACTTAACATTGATTCAAAAGCTTTAGTCCTATATGTAAGTACTTATATGCAAATATGCATTTGTCCTTACATAAAATTTTATGAGAATAAAAAAATTCAGAAGACCACTTCCAAAGTCAGGTAGAACATTTATGAAGGAAGGCTTCGTGCAGAATGCTAAGGACCTAGATTTATCTGAAGACAAGACAGCCACTGGGAGTAAAGTTCAGAACAGTGATAGGAGCTAAGACTTGGGCTTGGGGTGAGTGTTTTGTTGATAGGACTCTAGGATGAGGTAGGGGAAGAAAAAACAAAAAACTGGATAAGAAATGATGACTGCTCACACCAACACAGTGGTAATGGGTTTTCTGGAAGTAGCTAATTCAGAAAAAAAAAATGGCTACTGCTTTAACAATTACTATTTCCATGACTGCTGTTTTACATCTGTGCTGCAACTGCAACAAAAATATTATTTCCACTATTATACAACAACCACTACTTAATAATGACTTAGTAGGGACCAGAAAATGTGTGATGAAAATTATACTTTTGTCTTCTTAAGTAATTATGACTGTAACATATACTCTACTAACCATAGTATATAATATTCAGTGAAGCATGGGAACATGTACTTGGCGTTGAGGAAAAAAAAAATGTAAACCCTATAATTGGCAAGACAAACTCTACCATGATTTACAAGCCAAGCCATGATGTACAACATGAATCCGCTGAACTAATATTTTAACACCAACACATTCAGATTCAACTCTCCCAAGGCAAGACCACATGCCATGTTGATAGTGAATCTCCAGGCTCATAAATTCTAAAAGTAAGACTCTTAAGTATTCCAGAAACTCACCTAATTTTTAAAGTCTAATTTTGCCCAGAATATACTTGCAAATATAGATCCTATAAACTGCATATTGGAAGAGTCTCTCTCTCTCTCTCTCTCTCTCTCTCTCTCTCTCTCTCTCTCTCTCTCTCCATAAGTTTATCTCATGGCATCTCTGAAAAACAGAATCAGTAATTATTTGATGATGCTTCAACCCTCTTCCAAAATCCCCATGCTCCCAATTTACTCAGGAGATCTTGCCTTTTTCTGCTTCCCATGTAGATCAGATCCATGTATGTCTCTCTTAGGGTTCTCATTGTTGTCTGTGTTCTCTAGGTTTGTGATTTGTGAACTGGTTTTCTTTGCCTTATGTTTAAAAAACACTTATGAGTGAGTACATGTGATAATTGTCTTTCTGGGTCTGGGTTACAGCACTCAAATTTTTTTCTACCTTCACCTATTTGCCTGCAAAATTGAAGCACCGTAATTTTAATATTCTAGCAAATCTTTTGTGATAATTATATTTAAGAATCCTGGCTATCTCTATTGTCCTAAAGAAAAAGCTGATCCAGATATTTCCTGGGGCCCTGAATAATACAGTTGACAATGTCTCAATTTAACAGCCCCAGAAAGGGAACAAGTGTTATAGAACCTTGTGTGTCGCTGCGGTCCATGGTTATCCTTTGTCCAGAGATACTACAGGGCTTAATTCTTTATTGAGCTACTTTCAAAACCTTAAGTTGAAAGAGAAGAAATTTTGTTGTGGTCCATTGGAGAAAATGAGACTACACCCTGAATTAGATCCCTTACTTTGCATAAATCCTATTTTGTAAAAGTGAATTAATTATCCATAAAAAGAAATGAGGAGCTTCAGTTTCTATTTTAAAGCTTGATATACCCTCACCAGCCTGGAAATTGAAAAGATCAATCTTGCAATGAATCATAAGTTGTCTTTAAGCCGTGAAAGATCTTTTTAGAATGAGTTTCCCAAAGAAGCAGCAGAAGAAAGCAAGATGGGGAAGAAGTGTGAATAGAATGTGGAGATATAGTTGCATTTGCTGAACACATTCTTGAGTTTCATTCTTGGGGAAAAATAGAACTCAGTAGTTTTCAACTCATCTCTAGATTCTAAAGGCGTGAATGTTCTCATCGTCCATTTCATACTCCACCCTACTGTTCTAGTTTCCTTTATATTGCTGTGATTATACACTCTAACAGCAGGAAACAAAGCTTAACAAATGAAATGGTTCATTGCATTTTTAAAAACTAAAATATGTCACTGACAAAATTCAGGGCGGGAATGCAAAACAGAACAAACCACAATCCCAGAGAACTTAGACAACAATGAGGACACTAAGAGAGACATACATAGATCTAATCTGCATGGGAAGTAGAAAAAGACAAGATCTCCTGAGTAGATTGGGAGCATGAGGACCTTGGCGGAGGGTTGAAGGGAGGAGGGGAGAGGCAGGAGGAGGGCAGAGAAAAATGTAGTGCTCAATAAAAATGTTGTTTGCTGACTTTCTTGAAGGGCCATTGTTTCCTCCCCTTCGTATGTATCCCTGTGTTAGTAAGAGTTCTCTAAAGAAGCAGAAGTGATAGAATATATAATAATGGATATTATTATATACTATTTATTATAATGACTATTTATTATAATCCACTATTTATTATAATAATGGATATATATACTATTTATTATAATGACTCATAAGCTGTGATCCAACTAGTCAAACAATGACTGTCTACAAATGGAAATTTCAAGAATCCAATAGTTATACAGTCCAGGAGGTTGAGTATCTCATCACAGGTGTACCTAGTCACTTGGATTTTAGCTATTTCTACATATTGTCAAGTGGACAACCCATGAAGAATAGTCATTACTAGACCAAAAACACCTCATCAAAAAATAGTATTTCCCAATGCTCTGGACCCTCAGGACAACAATTAAGGCTGTGAAGTTCAGTTCACTTCAGGGCAGTCATGTTGGGGAGACTTCATGGGTGTAGTTTCTGGCATTGCTGGGTGATACAATCTCACAGTAAACTCCATAAGCTCTGTCTCTATATTTCCTCCTCCTCTTCTGCAATGTTACTTGGTCCTTGGATGTAACATTGTATTGTTTTTGAGAGTTTCCTTGTTTAGGTGGGAAACAATGTAGTGACCCTAAATTATTCTTATTCATCATTTCTAAGGCAATTTCTCTGATTTTAATGTAAGCAGTATATTTTTAATTGGCTTTCCAGGGCCATAAAGAACTTTTGCTAGGATTATACTACAAATATTTTTTTGTCAAATAAGCTCATTTTCAATCACTTTGTTTTACAGAAGTAAAACTTGGTGACAGAGGACAGAGCACTGGGCTCACTAATTCCAACAGATTTGTGTACTCCAAATCTTGGAGATAACCCTTTGGATGATTTGAGGTTTCCTAACTTCATTTTCCTCCATTTTATGAAAACAAAATTAATAATCCTAGCCACATAATAATTTGGGGACAATCCATTAAAATAATGAAACTAAAAGAATTATTTGACTATTCTTTTCAACTGTCAGTAACTATTGCAAGAGCTTTGAATTAATCTGAGAAAATAGGTACATTCTTTTCTATCTTGGTTGAAACTGATCAAAACACATATATAAGTTAATTCTTGGTTTTCAATAGTTAAGTGGGGCATAACCAAAATTTGGGTTTTAGAAAAAGAGAATCTTATTATGATGTAAAATAAAGCTTGGAAGAAAACAGAACGAGAAATCCTTTCTCCCAGATTCCTGGTCTCTCCAGTCACCTCTTCAATTCACCAGATGAACTCCCTGTTTCCTTGCCTGATCAGTCTGGTGCCTTTCTACAAGTCATCTAAAGCTGAGATCACCTATTATCCACTCAACAAAAAGTCCTCCAGACAGGATTAATTACCAGCTCTGCTAAGCCATGTATGTACATTGTATGTATCTATTTTTGTACCCGTCACAGAGACTAACACTGTGTGCCTTTGTGTGTGTGTGTGTTTCCCTGGAAATATTTTTATATTTTTTTATTGAGCTATATATTTTTCTCTACTACCCGTTCTTCCTCCCCTCTCCCGTTCTATCTTCTCCTGTGAGGATATTCAATTATAACCCCAAGGACATGTGCTCAGCTATGTTCATAGCAGCATTATTCATAAAAGCCAGAACCTGGAAACAACCTAAATGACCCTCAACCAAAGAATGAATGAAAAAAATGTGGTCCATTTACACAATGGAGTACTACACAGATATATATATATATATATATATATATATATATATATATATATGACATCTTGAAATTTGCAGGCAAATGAATTGATCTAGAAAACATTATATTGAGTGTGACAACCCAGACCCAGAAAGACAAATATCTTATTTACTCACTCATAAGTGGCTTTTAGACATAAGGCAAAGAAAAATCACCCTAAAGTCCACAACCCCAGATAACCTAGACAATAAAGAGGACCTTAAGAGAAACACTCATAGATCTACATAGGAAGGAGGAAAAGACAAGATCTCCTGAGACGAGTACATAAATGATTATGTTTGTCTCCCACTATATTCTTATCTCCTCTAAATAGAATTGCTTGTCTTTATATCACATGATGGTTGATATAGAAAATGGCATGTAAAAAAAGTTTAGGACATGTGTTTGTTGAACTGAATGTGTGTCACCATTATTGATTACATATTGTGAATCAGAAAATTCTCAAGAGGCAGAGATGATGCTTTATACCCATTGCCTCTTGACTTCTCAGAACAGCCTAATGAAATGGTTAAGATGTGACCATTTTTAAGTGGAAATGGCTCAACAACACACAACGCTCGCTCATCCCATCATTTTCCGGAGGAGCTGAGGTTCTAACCTGTGCTCATTAATGAAACAATTGAGTTACAGAAATGTAATTGCTACATATTACTTCTTATTATCACTGTGGCCTAAAATTAATGCATTGTCTCTAACAGAACTGTTCCCAGAACTGCGAGCTTGCCTATGCCTGTTGATTAGCTAGAAACAAGACCCATCAATTATCAATGCCTGTTGATCAGCTAGAAATAAGAACCATCAATTATCAGCTTGTGTTACACAGAAAAGTCTGATCACCCCAGACTTCAGTCTGACACTGAAATCCCTGAGACACTGGAGAAAAGAAATGTCAGTAGAGAAGCTCTGAAATGCAAATGCTTGTCATGTCTTTTGTTTGTTGAAGAGGAGCAATCATTAATAATTTTAAGCTAGGACATACAGAACCAAGACTTACTAATAAAACAATGGCGCCCATAGTAGCAAAGTCACCAATGAAGCACAGGATAGTGAAAAATAAGGAAGGCATATTCCGATAACAGGGCTATAATTGTAAGTGACTTTCGGCGTCAGCAAAATTAATTGGGAATCTCTTGATAGATCGCTCTGACTGAGCCCTGAATGGCACTGACTGTGAAATATAGCTTTCTGGTACAAACTCTGAGAGAATTTCCCTGAAGTGAGTCAAAGCAAGATCTCTTCCAGGGACAGTGCATAAGATAGATAGGAAATGTGTCAAATGATTGATCAGATACTTGACCACAGGGTTGCCTACTATAATTTTTAGAAATTGAAAAGCAGGTATTTTTTCTGAGAAATTGGACTTTAAACATTATCATCAAGAGAGAAAGAAGGAAGGTCACATAGAAGAGATGGTCTCAGTAGGGGACCATAGATCATTCTCTGAATTAATTTTTAAATTCCTCTGTGATGGTGTATTATTATACCTCTGATCATTCAATCTAAGCCTCACAGTATCATTACATTTTCACACACAGAATGCTCCAAACATTTTAGTGCTCGCAAGCCCCCTACAGGATGAAGCCTTACATGTTTCTTACGGGAAGAATTTTTCTCCCAATGTGATCAGATTTACATCGGAAGAATTACTTCCTTCATTCTTGAATTAACTCCTCTTTGAAGTGTTGCTTTCATCTGTCAGATTTTGTGACACCGAACGGCTAATCATTTTAGACTCCATTGAAAGAGCTGTTCCTGAAACAGTAGGTGTCAGGATGGAAATAAATGTCAGGATAGAAGCTCTACCTGAAAGTCCTAAAAGCCTGTCATGTCCTTTGTCTGTTGAAAAGGAACAGTAGTTAATCACCGAGCCAGGAGATGGAGGTGCCCTTTCTTTGTCCTGTATTATGGTGACTCTCTGTGCAGGCACTTCTCCTAGAAGCACAGTGACACCACTCAAACCTTTACTTGTATATCATCATTCTTATAATATTCGTTCTCCACGTGAGCCTCTCCTATTCACTCACAAATTCATATGGATCTAGAGAGCTGGGAACATGACTTCTTGATCTGTCTACACAGTGATCTTGAGAAGGTCTCTTACTCATTTTGCTACCTCATCTGTAAACTGGGTCTGTTGTGAGATTCCCCTCTGTAAGCTGTCAACATGCTTTAATACCATTGGTTAATAAAGAAGCTGCTTTTGGCCTATGACAGTGCAGAATAGGGAAAGGCAGGAATTCTAAGCAGATAGAGGAGAAAAGAAGGCTGAGTCAAAGAGATGCCATGAAGCTTCTGGAGGACATAGAAGCTGGAGAACCTTACCTATAAACCACAAGCCTCATGGTAAAATACAAAATAATAGAAATGGGTTAATTCAAAATGAAAGAACTAGTTAGGAATATGCTTAAGCTATTAGTCAAACAATATTGCAATTAATATAGTTTCTGTGTGATTATTTCCTGTATGGGCGGCCAGGAAAAGAAGAGCAGCCTCTGCCAACATGGGCCTTATGTACTTCACATGGAAACCATGAGGTTCAATTATTGATTAAAAAAGTTTGAGACAGTCTAGATGAAGTGACTATAAGTACTGATATATGAAAGATTCCAAAGTATACAGTACAGATGAGGAATGGGGCCCATGGGAAGAGAGATAAAAAATGGCAGACAAGAAATAGAGGATCATATACTATAGATTACATTCCTCTTTGCACATAGACACTACTTATCAAGCAGCTGAATCCAAAAGGAAAGCAATCACTTGCCAAGAGAGAACACAAAACACCTAGAGAATGTGAACTTACAAAGAGGAAAGCAACTAATTGAAAAACCTACAGATGTTTGAAGAAATATTAGCAATGCAATCAAAATGATTCAAAATAACTAGGATGATCAATTTATTTTTAATTGTTTTTATTGATATATATTTTTTCTCCACTCTTCTCCCTTCTCCCCTCCTCTTCTACCCTCATCCATGATCCCCAATTTACTCAGAAGATCTTGTCATTTTCTACTTCACATGTAGATTAGACCCATGTATGTCTCAATTAGCTTCCTCTTTGTTGTCTAGGTTCTCTTGGGTTGTGGACTGTAGGGCGATTTTTCCTTGCTTTGTGTCTAAAAGCCACTTACGAGTGAGTACATATGATATTTGTCTTTCTGGGTCTGGGTTACCTCACTCAATATGTTTTCTAGATCCATCCATTTGCCTGCAAATTTCAAGATGTCATTATTTATAATCTCTGTGTAGTACTCCATTGTGTACATGGACCACATATTTATCCATTCATCAGTCGAGGTCATTTAGGTTACTTCCAGGCTCAGGAGGATAAGAAAAATTCAATTCCCTCTGGATTACATAGTAGGTTGCAAGGCAGCCTGGGAAATTGAGACTTTGTCTGAAAATAAAATCTAAGAAATAAAACCTTAAAAGGGACTATTGATATGCCTCAATGATAAAGTGCTTGCCCAATTTGTCCAAGGCTCTGGGTTAAGGCCCTATACTGTAAAAAGAAACAATAGAGTAAAATTTGTGAGATTAGTTCTGCTAAATAAGATCTAGAACAATATTAGCTGCAGATGTTTTTAGGGAATATGATATGTAAAATTAGAAGACAGAAAAAGTATCAAAAACAAAGATACCCCAATTTTACATCAATCAAAATGATAACTGAGATGGTAAACCATCAGAACTAAGTAAAATGAAAAGAGATGTTACCTGTTAGAAAAAATCAGCAATAAATTGTGCTAAAATATTCTGCATGGATTTAACATTATTATTAAATATTTGTAAAGAAACATGTGGAAAAAAATTAAACAAAGTTGCAGTTGGGAGAACTGAAAATTTAATTCAGTGATAGAAAACTTGCTTAGCACGAGTAAGACTGGTGTTTGGTCCCTCATACTCCCTCAAGAAAAGAAAAACGATAACTGTAGATTTTAATACACATCAAGTATGTTAAAACCATGTTTTATTTTCTACCTCAAAAATGCTTTCTTCAGAGTCAATGAAGGTAAAACATAGCAGCATAGATATTAAAAGTTTCCAGTGATAAAACTTTTTTTAACATGCTATAATTTGTGAAATTTTGAGCCTTCTGCAAACAAAATAAAGATACAAATTCTACTATATAGAGAATACAAAATTAAACTGGATTCTAGTGAGTCTCATGCTCAAAGACATTAACCACAAGTAGAGAACATCATGTTCAGAGACCTGAAAACTATGAAGTATGAATAAAAATTATCAGGCTTAGTAGTTTGGAAGGATGTGGGTATAGCTTAGGGAGAAGAGATGCATGGCTCTTGTCAATCCAAAGGGACAGATGGATTCAGGTTGTAAGGCTCTTGTACACCCTGTTGGAATGCCACTAAAACCTATGTGGGACAAAGGGATCAGACGACCCTTGGCAGTCTGCAAGGCAACATGAAGGATCTCCAAGCTGCACCAACTAGCCAAGCTATCAGGATTTCAGAGATGTAGTAGAATAAGGCTCTTACCTAAATCTGGGCTCTTGTAATGAATGTCTCTGCCGCTCTGCCTTGGGGTAGCATCTGTTGGAACGAAAGACATTCAACTCAGAAGACACTTTGATCGTCAGATGATTTATGTCACCCATCACATGTCAGAGTGTCAGCCACACACCTGTCATCAGGACGGTGTTGTATAAGGAGATTTTAATTGCTTCTGGAGTATAAATAAAACGAGCACATTATCACAGAGACAAATGATGGGCTCAGTGCTAATTTGCAGGCTGTGGTATGAAGGACAAAGTAAATCCCCATGGGCTGAGTTGCAACTTATTTTACTGATAGGAAGTGTGGGCAAGAGTGTTTTAATAACAAATGGCAATTCTCACCCTGTGACAAGAGCTTCAATTCAGAAAAATGCCAGGCTGATGTATTCTGTTTTCTGCCCTGTATCTAATCAGCTGTGGAAGGTATTGATGGAAGAAGCAGCCTGTGAGAAAAGGGCTTGTGAATGTCAAATGTTAAAAGAAGGGTTTGCATTTAGACAATCTCTTTAACTTTGCTATGTAGAATGGCCCAATTTAACATTCCCGTACCTGCTTTTCGTCTGTCTGCCTTTGATATTTCCCTCACCTCCCCTGCCTCCTATCTCTGCTCTACTGTAAGCCCTTCCCTTCCTCTCCTTTGTTTGATTCTTTTATCTCTTCCTGTAGCACTACTAGGGTTATTTAGTCCTTTGCTCAGAAACTCAACCAGACCAAACACAGCCTGCAGAAAGCACTTCCTACTCTTCTTAAGTTCAAGGAATTTCATGATACCCATTCATTCAGTCAGTGGATATGCAGTGAACAGCTGCTACATACCAGGTACTAGGATGGACATAGTTTATTCAACTCCGACAAAGGTGCTTGCTGACAAGGAGCTTGCAGACTAAAGAGACCATGGCCAGACAAACAACCCTAAACAAATAAATGGAGTTGCCCACAGTTCTTTAAATAAAGTACCACACTGCTTTAAATTTTTGTGATTTTATTAATATAGTCAATAAATACATTTCTGTTATATGTGTCTTTGACTTTCTTGTGTGTAATCCATCGAGTTCCTTAGACTCTTGACTCTTCAACCTTTTCTAAACAGTTCTACTCCTCTGACTCATTGATCCTCTTCCTCACCACCACTCATGTAAATTCCCGGCCAAAAGAGCACCCACTCCCAACTTCTCAGTCTGAGTGCCACCAAGAACCTACTCATCCTGATCTCACCTTCCACTGCTGCAACCGTACAGCTCTCCGATGTCACCAACACTGCTAGAAGACATTGGTTCCTTTCTGTCCTCACTCCCTTGCCTGTACTAGAGTCCTTACATCAATTTAAGGATACATTATTATGTTTTACATCACAGTTAATAGCAATATAACCCAACACATATACTTTTATTATATTTCCAAAATTGAGACCATAAGCCACGTATAAATCAATTAATATTGTCGAATACTCACTACAAGAAAATTATCTGAACTGTTTTAATGTGAACTGATTTCATCTTCACAGCAACTGTATGGCATAAATTAATTATTTTCTCTTTTAACAAATGAGAAAACTATTGTTTTGCAAGTTTCAATTAATTTGGTGGCTAGCATAGACATGGTAAACATTCTCAGAAATTTATTAAATGTATAAATTTATTAAATGTATAATGAATGTAACTATTAAATTTATTTATTTATTTTTAATAATTTGCTTATTTTTTATTTTGTGTGCACTGGGGGTTGGTCTGCATGTATGTCTGTGTGAAGGTGTCAGATCCCCTGGAACTAGAATTACAGACAATTGTGAGCTGCAATGTGGGTGCCAGTGCTCTTAACCTCTGAGCCATCTCTCCAGCCCTTTATTACTTTTATTAATAAATTTAAAATTATAAATAATCCCACAAGAACAGCCTTTCAAATTTCCCACAGGTCAGATAAGGTAGGAACACAGAATCAGAATTCAAATGTCTAAATCCTAGCTCCAGATTCCATTCATTTGGTCACTCTATTATTCTCAAATACATTCAGTCCTCAAACATAGTTGTAAAATGAATGAGTGAGGGAGTGAAAGAGTCCCTACTTTTTAAATCAAACATTTGCATTATCTCTGAAACTATTTCATTCTGTCAAATCCTAGCTTGATACTTCCTCTAGGAAGACATCCTAATGAATCTTTCCCTTGTCCCAAAACATCTTGCTGTTACCTCATCCAAAATGCTTCGTTCAGGTATTGAAACCAATTTTATATAGTAGACATTATGTTTGCTTTGGTTATATTGATGAAAATATTGAAAACCACAAGCATTCTTTTGTTCCTCTTCTACAGTGCCATGCATAGTCCTCATCCACATAATATATGTGGTATTATCTTCCCCATTTTATATAAAGGAACTTAAGAATCAAACATTTTTAGGGAATGATGATAAATAAATACACAAACTGTGAATAGAAACAAAAGCCTCTGAATGAAGACATTATGATTATTATTCAATCCCAATACAATCAGAAGCCACATACTTAGGTCACCAGTCATATCCACTAACCACAATAAATGTTGACAAATGCCAATGTCTTTCTTGATGTCCTTGTCTTCCTATTACTTCTGATTTATTAGAACAAGATTGACACAAAGTCATAAGAGAAACTTTTCCAAGTGACCTGCATTTAACCCATGCAGACTCTAGTTTGGACACATGACACACTCACTTTGATGATCCTCACAACATAATACCCCAAAAGGATAGGAAAAAAACGAGTACCCCCAAAGGCCTATATGTGAAGGGATGGCCACAAAAAATGCCAATATGGCTGTGGGATTCGGTCAGTCTGAAATGATGAGCCTAGACCTCAGGCACTGTTGATGTTGTATGTACTGAGGCATATTCAGTAACTCCACTTCCATGCTTCATTTGAAAAACATGACAAGATGTGGCTAACAGAGAGGTATTGAGGGCTGCCTAGTCTGAATGCCACAAAGGATGGAACTTTATAGCCATTTAAGAAACTAAGTACTATCTCTATCTTCCAGCTCCTCCCCCCTACAAATGCCTTAGACACTTTCCCCCAAAACAAAGCATTAAAGATACATTTTGTAAACACTGAAGGTATTAGAGAATTAGGATTCCTTTGGCTCTTTCCCAAATGGAGGACACTCAATGTCACTACTAAATATACCATGTCATACTTACACTGTTCTATATATTAAGGTGAAGTATCTTTCATTTTGAATTTTCAAAATAATTGCTTATTATCTAAACATTATATATGTATAATGTATCTATAAATAATATATAATGTGTACATGTATATCACCTAAATAATATTATCCATCTATTTATTTTACATCACGATCACAGTCACACACACGCCATCCTCACCATCCTGTCGATGGAAGTTTCCTGTCTCAGAGAAGCTAGTTCCCAAATACTCAACAGTCACTTCCCAAATTACCATACAGAGGCTCATATTAATTATTAATATTCAACCAATAACTCAGACTTATTATTAACTAGCTCTTACATTTTAAATTAACTCATATTTCTTATTTATTCTCTGCCACATGGCAGTACCTTTTCTCAGTACAGCATGTCCATCTCGCTCTCTCCATAACTGGCAGGTGACTCCAGACTCTGCCCTTCTACTTCCCATCATTTTTAGTTTGGTCACCCGAAGTTTCTCTGTAATTTGGGAACGTACATCTTCGGCCTACAGGCCTAGAATTCTGACAGACTTTTCTGTGGAACAGGGTATTCTGAAGGGCTGCGCTGTCCTCCCTCATTTGGACAAAGTTTGGCTGTTTCTTCCCTTGAGTCCTGCTGGTCCAGTTGGACAGTAGCTTCAGTAATTACGGCTATGGCAGGTCTTTCATGAGTGTCAAGTAAACAGGGCACGTTAAGCTGCAATGAGAGTAAGCACCTTATCGCGTATTAAGGTTGAACAAAGTGACCCAGTATGAGGATTGGGGTCCCAAAGGCCAGGAAAGAGTTAGAGGCAGCCCCTGTTACTACTGTTAGGAGTCCCACAGAGGATCAAGCTACATAGCTGCAACATACAAGCATTGGGCCTAGGTCAGTCCCACGCAGGCTCCCTGATTCTTCATCCAGTCTCTTCAAGCCCCTATGAGACCTGATTAGGTGATTGTGTAAGACTTCCTGTGGTTTCCTTGACCCCTCTAGCTCCTATAATCCTTTTTCCACTCCACAGGATTTCCAAACGACCTTAAATTTGGCAGTGGGTCTCTGAATCTCTATCAGTTGCTAGACAGCACCTCTTTGATGACAGTTGGGCCAGGCACGCCTCTGGTCACAAAAGACTTCCTGTTCAGGCTCCTCATCCCCTATTATTGGGAGTCTAAGCTGGAGTCCTCCCTGTAGACTTCTGGGAGATTTCCCCAGGCCAGGCTTTCACCCAACCAAAAATGCCCTCCACAGCAGTCCCCTCAACACTCTCCTTTCTGTGCCATCCCAGCATGATAAATCATTGTCCCATCTCCACCTGCCCTCAGTTCACTCACAAAATCTTTTTTATTTTAACATCATCTTTTCTCATTTTACATACCAATTCCAGTCTTCTCTTTCCCTTTTTTTTCTAGTTCAAACTATTTGCCTTCAAATTTCCTTGTTTGTAACAGCTAAGTAATACTCCATTGTGTAAATGCACCACGTTTTCTTTATCCATTCCTTAGTTGAGGAACATCTATGATGTTTCCAGGTTCTGGCTATTACAAATAAAGCTGCTATGAGGATACGTGAGCAAAAATTCTTGAGGTATGATTAAGCATCCTTTGGATATATTCCAAGAGTATATCTGGGTCTTGAAGATAATTGATTCCCAGTTTTCTGAGAAACCACCACACTGACTTTCAAAGTGGCTGTACAAATTTGCGCCCCCACCAGCAATGGAGAAGTAGTTCACTTGTTCCATATCCTCACCTTCATGAGCTGTCAGTTTTGGTTTTGATCTTAGTCATTCTGACAGGTGTAAGACAGAATCTCAGAGTTGTTTTGATTTGCATTTCCCTAATGGGTAGGGAAGTTGAACGTCTCCTGAAATCTTTCTTGGGCATTTGAGATTCTTCTGTTGAGAATTTTCTGCTTATATCTGTACCCCATTTTTAATTGGATTATTTGGTTTATTGATATATAGTGTCTCAAGTTTTTTGTATATATTGGATATCAGCTTTCTGTCAGATGTGGAGTTGGTGAAGATCTTATCCTATTGAAGGTGTCCTTTGCCTTATGGAAACTTTTCAATTTCAGGATGTTTTATTTATTGATTGTCAATTTTAGTGCCTGTTCTACTGGGGTTCTTTTCAGGAAATTGTCTCCTGTGTCGACGCATTTGAGTTTGTTTCCCGCTGAGTGGTGGTGGCACATGCCGTTAATCCCAGCACTCGGGAAGCAGAGGCAGGTCAATTCCTGTGAGTTCGAGGTCAGCTTGGTCTACAAGAGCTAGTTCCAAGACAGCTAGGGCTGTTACACAGGGAAACCCTGTCTTAAAAAACAAAAGAAAAGAAAGAGAGATTATTTCCCACTTCCTCTTTTATCAGGTTAAGTGTATCTGGATTCATGTTGTGGACCTTTGATCCACATTTACATTTTTCTAAATGCTGACATCCAGTCAGACCAGCACCACTTGTCAAAAATGCTTTCTTTTCTCCATAGTATAATTTTGGTTGCTTTCTTCAAAATCAGGTACCCATTTTGTGTGGGTTTACATCAGGGTCTTTGATTTGATTTTATTGATCCACATGTCTGTTGTTATGCCAATAACATGCAGTATTTATTACTATAACTCTGTAATAGGTCTTAAAATCAGGGATGGTGATACCTCTGGAAGGTTTATTAGTAGTAGATTATTATTAGTAGTAGTAGTAGTAGTATTTAGAATTATTTTAGCTATCCTGGATCTTTGTTTTTTCATATGAAGTTGAGTATTCTTTCAAGATCTGTAAAGAATTGTGTTCAGATTTTAATGGGGATTGCATTGAATCTGTAGATTGCTTTTGATAAAATGAACATTTTTACTATGCTAATCTTACCAATCTACCAATCTGTGAACATGGGAGGTCTTTTCATCTTCTATCATCTTCTTCAGTAACTTTTAAAAAAAGACTTGAGGTTCTTATCACACAGGTCTTTCATTTGATTGGTTAGAGTTACATCAAGATACTTTCTATTATTTAAGGCTATTGTTAAGGGTGTCAATCCCCTGATTCTTTTCTGAGTCCATTTATCATTTTTAGTTAATTTTATCCAACCATTGACTAAAGGTGTTTATCAACTGTAGGAGCTTCCTGGTAGAGTTTGGGGGGTCACTTATGTATACTTCCATACTGCCTCCAAAAGATGATACTTTAACTTCTTCCTTTCCCATTTGTGTCCCCTTGTTTTCCTTTAGTTGTCTAATTGCTCTAGCGAGAACTTTAAATACTACATTGAATATATATAGAGAAAATGAACAGCCTTGTCTTATTCCTGATTGTAGTGGAATTGTTTTGAGTTTCTCCCCATTTAATTTGATGTTGGCAAACAGCTTGCTATATATTGCTTTTATTATGTTTAGTCATTTCACTTGAATCCCTGGTCTTTCTAAGATCTAAATATTTATTTATACGTTGGTTTGTTTGTTTGTTTGTTTGTTTAAATGGAGGAAGACATCTGGATACTTAAGCCTCTCTTTTTAAGATTTTCAATTATGGATTCTATAATTTTAACAATTCTGGTACAATTCATATTTTGTACTTTATCTTTCTTTAAGTAAATTGTAATTTTAGAATGAATTACTTTATTCACTGTAAATATGCTGCTGTAAACATTTCAAATTTCTTGACAGTCTGCAGAAATGAAAATTATATTCATTTAGATAATATTGTTTGTGTCGCCTAATTTCATTCTTAGCAATATACCAGTATTTTGTTAATTTTATTAGTCTTTGAAAGAACTTGCTTTAGATTTAGTGATCCTCTTTTCTATAAGCTGGTTTTCTTTCATTGTTTTTATCACCTCTTACTTTATTTTACTTATCTTGGTATTTAATTTACTATCATGTTCTACTTTTGGAATGAATACCTCTATTTTTATATCCAGCCTTTTGTTTGGAACAACAGACAACTTGAGTAGTAAATTTGCCTACCTTAGCATTATTTGCATCCCATTCTTACATTTTGAACATGGAGTTGTTACCTAGATACGGACAGTGCTTAGACACATGTGCTCAATTCTGTGTATCCACCAAGTACCAGCAGTCACATAGTATTGCCATGCTTCCCTGGGGGAATTTGAGTCACAGACGACCTTCATATGTATGTGCAATAGATCCAAATGGATTCATAATATACGTATGTGCAAAAGCACTTGCACACAGTATTTACTTACTATACACTCTAGACTTCTGTATTGCTAAACTTTTTGGATCTTTGGCCAAAAAAGTAAATAAACTCTTAATTAAAAAAATATTCTTATTAAATTCTTAAAGATGAAAGAAAGTGTTGTTTCTTAATCCAGTCTAAAAATATCTGTTTTTTATTTGGAACAGTGGGCCATTTGTGCTGGAAAGTAATTGCTGATATTTATATGTTAGTCCAAATGTATGTTGCTAAGTTATCTGTTTTTCTTACTGACTGTGTTCTCATTTACTTCTTATTTCGGTTGGATTACTAATTTAACCATTTAATTTGATCAACATATTTGCATTGATTTTATTTTAGTTTTTGTAGGAATTACAGTATGAATCCTTCATGTATAAAGCACAGTGCAAAATTAATGTCTTATACTTAAGCTGGATAAATGGCGTGAGTAAATCATTGTGATGATCTTTACTGAATTATTTTTTTACTGTTATTGATTTTTTTGTGGATTTCACATCATGCATCCTGGTCTACTTTATCTCCCTGCCCCCTCATATCTACCTCTGTCCTTGTTACCTACCCCCAAAACAAAACAAAATTTAAAAGAAAAATCAAAAACCAAAGAAACCAAATAGAAACAAAACCAAAAAAGAATTTTGTCATGAAAGTTCTAGTGTGGCCCAGTGAGTCACACAGTTTACCCTGCAGCCCATGCATCTTTATTTGTAAGTGTTCATGACTAGGAGTCATTGGTCTGGCTGGAGACCTCTGGTTACTTCTATACCACAAGAATGGGTTCTTACTGGGGCTCCTCTTGGATATCTTGTTGTTTTCCTGTGTAAAGGAGCTTAGTGTTAGAAATTTATACAAAAAAAAATACCTTTAGTAGTTACAGAAGTTATCCGCATGTAAAGAAAGCTATGACTGCACATTGTGTGGGAATTCTTACCAACTTCTTTTTAGTATGAAGAGAACTGAGGTGCTGCTTAAGAACCTAAAACCATCCATTGTCCAAAGAGCAGTGCAGCTGGGATTGACTAGATCTTTTCATGGGTGCAAACTCACAATATATTTAAAGTACCATTTTACTAACTTAGAAGATAGTAGCTTATGAAAAAAGCTATAGATATTTGTATAAAAACATGAAATATATGCTAAATGCAGTTTTAGTGCATGGGATGCATTATACTAAGAGGATTTTTTTAACGTAATAGTCAAAATCAGTATTTATTCTATTAGTTTCAAAAGTTTATTCAACCTTTCTTGAGCTGCCTATTGTCCTAGACAATGGGCTACACTGATATGTATGATTATATTTCTAAAGATTTATGGTCCAGTAAAATTGAGTAGTTAATAAGAAAATATAATAAATTTTGGTTTTCACCTGTCTCTAGTGTCATGTTTAAAAGGGTATACAGTGTGTGGAATGGACAATTTTATGCAAAGATAACAAATACAATTCAGAGAATAAATAACATTTAAGCTAAATCCTGGAAAGAGAAGAGATATTACAAGACACACAGGGATAACTGGAAGTTCTGTATGGACTATAATGAGTGTTTTCACATTTTATCTCCTGGGAACTTCAGTGTCTCTCAAATTCTAGGTAACAAAGAAAAGCAGATATAGCAGGACTAGATACAATGTTACGTCAAGAACTACAACAATATCTGTAAAGATTGGTGTGTAAATGTGTTACAAAAACGATATAGGACTTGAGGAAAGCAAATAAGAGAAGTCTTCTTTTGGTGACTTGAGGATGTTAATAACCACGGCGGAGAAAGAAGAAGAATAGAGAAAAGAGTTTCAAGTTTCCTGCATGATGATGGGCTAGGAAATCTATGTGACACTCATGTAGAAAAGGAAAGGAAATAGGCATCCAGCTAAATGAGACAGGTTCACAGAAAGAAAGGCCCAGAGTAAATGCACACAGTAAGAATATCTGGATGCCTAATTGAATCACATGAGTGGGTGACTTTGCTCACAGGCAGTAGTAAAGTAAAGGGGGAAAAAGAATTGAGGACAGAGTGTTAATCACAACTATTTAAGAACGAGAGAAGGACTCAGAAGGTGAGAAGAAACTATGGGAAAAACAGAAAAGGTCAGGCAAACCCAAAAAGGAAATAAAAAAGACGTAAAACCGAATTGCTGCAGTTTAAAGCTTCAACAGCGGAAGACATATCTGAAGTAACAACAACGTAAGTAGAGACATGAATCAGCCATCCTAAAGGAGCAATTGTGGGCCAGGAGGTCAGGAAGACAGAGGGGAAGATGGATTGTCCACTTGAGTATGAGAGTTATCTAAGATAACAAGAGGAAGAGAAGTGAAAATAAAAGTCAGGAAGAAAATATCTTGATAAATACAGGACGTTGGTCACAACCGCAAGAGATACTGACATAACAAATGTCATGTGTCTCATACACGCAGGTTTTTTTTTATAGAGATGGGAAGTAAGATAGATGGGAAGTGACGATGGAAAAAGAGAATATTGTTGGCAAACTCCCCGGGGCTTTCAGACACAAAACATAACAGAGCAGATAGCCTTAGTTAAGAGGTTGTCCATGCAGAAGAGCGAGCAATGAGTGGGAGGTCGAGAATAAAGGTACTGTGGAAAGGATAGGGCAATAGAGTCAGGGATAAGCACGACACAGAATGACATCTTCGTAGCAAGCATAAGATGGAGACCCTAATCTTGTACTCTGAAGTCTGTGGTCATGGGATTAAAGTCATTTTAGAAATAACTGGTGTCAAATTTCAGAGTGAAGATGATTATCCGAGGCCTGATAAGACTGAATCTGAAGTTTACATTTATTGATCACTGGGGTTTTAT
Organism: Myodes glareolus; assembly: GCF_982192425.1. Classification (NCBI taxonomy): domain Eukaryota; kingdom Metazoa; phylum Chordata; class Mammalia; order Rodentia; family Cricetidae; genus Myodes; species Myodes glareolus. Next base: position 6,466,303 of record NC_142049.1, read on the forward strand.
TTTAGGTACTCTTCAAGGTACCCTGTGTAGACTTTCTCTATAACCCACTGTTGAGAAATCCACACAACAGGGCAAAAGAAATCATCAAAGAAGCAAATACATGGTACATACATAGTAAAAATATGCAATCCATTTGGATAGATAGATAAACAGACCAGGAGGTGAGTCCTCTCCTTTCACCTGTTATCCGTAAGCACTGGAAAATATGCTCCACTGCAGCTTCTAAAATTCTCTCTCTTTAAAGACAGTTGCACAACTCCTACAATAAGGCAGGAAGCAGAGAAGATGGAGCCCCAAAAGACAAGGTCATGACTGTAGAAAACAGTAGCATATCAGAAGACACTCAGTATCCAGAGTATGAAGTAATCCCAAATGGCAGCAGAAATTAGGACATACGAGAAAATGATGACCACGTGCAAAAGCCCTCCATGACCCCAAGTTCAAGGGTGCCTATTCCTCTTGAGAGCAGAGCAATAGCACCGATTGGGGGTTGCTTTCATGGCCATGGAGAGAGAACCTGCTTTAGTGCATTGAGAAGCTTGCTCTCCATATTGATCAGTGTGAATTATAAAATGGTTTGCTAACATTTGGGGGAGATTATGTGCAATGGTGTGCATATTTCTCAGCACAATTCTAGACACATGAACCTCATAGACATCCACTGGCTTGTATAATTTTCATGGAGGTCAAATAAGCATTTCTCTATCAGTTGTCTTTTAACCAATTTCCATGAATCCTTATAGCAGTATGTATTAATTCCATAACTTTTGTTCTCTCATCTAAGAATTTCATTATTCACTTCAAAATTAGCATATAAATGCTAGTATATAAAACACAACTCACACATATACAGTAAACTATGTGTACATATTATGAGAAAGGATTAATTTTCTGTCTATTACCCTAAGCTCATCTTTGCTGCTTGCTTTAAATTTGCTTTGTTCATAAGATTTTAAACAAACTTACTCATATGTCACTAGCACCTAGAAAGTAAAGGTTGTGTAAAAAAAAACACTTCTTTCTTTTAAGATGAGAATAATGTTACGTTGAGAGGTTTGCAACGATTCAAGTGTTTTATGTAATTGCCTAACCCAGGGCCTATCACGAAGTTGGAGCTCACTGTGCTATAAAAATTAATTGTTTGGTCTGAAGAAATGGCTCCACAGAATGAAAAGATAACTTACATAATAAAAGACAGCCTATGTAAACTACACATCTAATAAATGTTTAATATCTAAAATATGCTGGGAACTTAGGGTAGTCACTCTTGTGATCTCATTCTGCTATAGTCACCAGCCAAGCAAAACCTTGTAGCCTGAAGGAGAGACATACCTGTGGGGACACACAGATGTGTAAGCTGTCTTCATAGACAGGAAACTGCCCACTGAAGCTACCGAAGACATTGATGAAAGTTTAGAGGACATAAGTGAGGACCAACAGGGTTTTTAAAAGATATTTTCCATCTGACATAGGGTGAGTAATAAAATCTAATCCAAGCAGCAGTAGATAGGATTAAAACCACAAGAAGACTGAGGCTTTCAGTACTACAGGAGGATAGGAAGTCAGATCCCAATGCCTTGAGATATAAAAAGTTTGGTATAATCAGAAAAGCTTGGGTGGTTGAAGCAAAATAAGCAAAGAGGCATTGATACAGAGCAGAGACCACAACATGCAGGATTTGTTGAGTACATGTGAAGGGTTTGCATGTTATTTTAGATAAGATGAAGGTTCACTATCATCTTAGATGATATTGAAGGTTGATCCGAACAGTATAGCAAATCATGGATGTTTTAATTCTGGCTACAAGTAGGAAATAGATAAAGAGAAAGGTGATCATTTAGGGGTTAAAATATTCACAAAGGAAGAGGCTGCTGCTCATGAAAATAAGAATACAAGAACAGATTGTGGGTATATATTCACATAGGAGAGCCAAAAGTTATCTCTAATACAAGAGAGAAATCAAGAATTTCTCCTCTGGCATCAAAAACAGACATTTCAGTGTTAAAAGATAGTCACAGAATCCCTTTGTCTTTAAGAACACAAATTGGTTCCCATTTTTAATAGAACTTCCAATACTAATAAATGATGGACAAAATGGAGAAGGAAAGAGATTACAAATAAGATATCAGATCTGAGCCATATCTGCAGAACAATGGCAAGGAAGAGGAAAATCACTTTATATCTAAAGTGTGAGACTTAAAATTAAGTCAGGTAATGAAGAAATACATCCTTAATAGGAAGCAAGGGAAAGAGATGGACGAGGCCTTCCTTGAAGAAGATCATGTCTTCTTAAACATTGATGAGAATTGCTGACACAGGACGGTACTAGAAAGGCAACAGGCTTCGGTGCTACATAATTATCTGCATATTCTCACATGTACACCTTTATTAACCAAGCCATGTGGCCATCAGTTATCCATGGCAGAAAATGTCATCGCTCAGAAGGTGAGATGCCTGGGCCCGTGTGGTGATACCAGCTAACCTTATGACATGTTGGCTAGGCAGCAGAAGTTCTGGCTGTTTTTCTATTTTGTGTATAACAGTACATTGTCTAATTAGCTAATACTTACATAAATACAAATAAGAAATCTAAACCATATTTGGTGGCACATGCATCCAACCCATGTACTTGGATGCTGAGGCAGGAGAATTATCTCATTTAAAATCAAGCTGCACTCCATAGCAATTACCAGGCAGGTCTAGGTTACAAAGTAAGGTCATGTTGAATAAAATCCCAATTGGTAAATTAATCAATCAATAAATTATAATAAATATCTAAAACAACGAATTTTAAAGAAATTTTACCTAGTAGGACCAGGGTTGGAAATTCAGGTCTGACTAACTCAGAAACTTGAACTCCTGTCTGCTACTCATTAGCATCTATGGAAACACATGCTAAGATTTACAAATTGAAAATTAAGTTTCAACTTTCCACAGGCAGGCTGTGTGAAATAACTGCCTTTATTATTGTGAAAGCATGAATTTAACCGCCTGTGTCAGGGGCCTAATAGGTGAGACAATGGAGCCTCACTCATGAGTGAGCTTATCTCAGGGACATCATGACCATCTGCCTCTCTGTGGCTAAGGACCATAGGATAGGAACACAGACCCTTCGCTTTGTTATAAGTGAAAGAAATGCCTTTGAAAAGAAGACAGTTCCTTGTGTCACTTATAAAATAAAGGAAATGGTACGTTAAAGAAAATGGAAGTTTCGTAAGTTGAAACATGAAGAATGGTGCGGAAAGCATTTATATCTATATCAGGAATAATTTCATCTCATCCGCTGTCATTAAGAGATAGAAGGATTTATATAAGGATTTACCTAAAGACTGGTGGTGGTGGTGGTGGTGGTGGTGGTGGTGGTGGTGGTGGAAATAGGTATCCTGCATTCTGAAAACTAGACCATCTTGTCCTTAGCCTAAGCCCTGCATGCCACATACTATATGGCTTCCTGTCTGTGGTGGTTACAATACGATAGTTCAGCTCCTTAAAAACCACTAATAACCTCTGCAAACTTAAAAATGAATGGCTTTCCATATCTGTACAATAACCAATATAGGCAAGCTGAGGGGATAGTTTGGTGAATAAAGAGGTTGCAGAACACACACGAGGCCTGCATCTACATCCCAAGCATCCATATAAGATCCAGATCCTGCCACGTGCAACTGAAACCCAAGGGTGGGCGGATGCAATGGACAGAAACAGGAAGTTCCTAAAATCTGCTGGGCATCCAGTCAGGCTGAGATGGTAGATTTCAGGCTCATTAATAAATCTGTCTCAAAAAGTAAGGTGAAGTAACTTCCTCTGTTAGGAGGAAGCCAGTGGTCAACTTCACACACACACACACACACACACCACTTAAAAAAAAAACAAATGAATCCTTTCCAGAGATTCTGCTTCTCTCTTAGCTTTTCTGCAAATTCCACAGAGTGGATACCTTTAGCTAGACCCTGTTCTGCTCACCTCACCAGCTAGATCCTCAACTCTGCCTCTCCTGTGCAGGAAGTGATTTGATTAAAGCCTGGTTCAAGCCTGTACTTGATTCAAAACTTCCTATCTCATGTGCACCAAAGGTTTACATTGGCGAAACAGGTGTTTATACCAAACAGTGCCAATTCTGCTTCCTCACCTGCTCTTGCCTCCTGAGTGTATGTGTCCCTTAGGAGTCCCACAGGAGAAAAGCAATTGGCAGGGAACGATTCATGATACAATCAACACCAACACTACATTATACTCAAAGTGACAGGTTGATTTTTCAGGCCACCACTGAAAGCCATATGTTCAGCTGTGATAATTGATGCTACAATAATACCGATAGAAGCAGTCACATGTACATGGTAAGGCAGCCATAACATCACTCACACACCTGGAATGCAGCCCTTGTCATCACAGCAGTGACAGCAGAGTCTAGTCCTCCAGTCCAGTGCTTTCGTGGTGATATTTACCAGATAAAAGGACTTCTTTCCTTGAGATAATATAATATAAAATAATTTAAGACTTCTGAACAATGCCGCTGAACGTGTTTATAGCATTCTTCATTTGTTCTTAAAAAGGTTGGAGGTGTTTCTTCCAGCAAATCATATGAAACACAAAGCTGATGACGTAAGGCGCACCTCGGCGCACTCTCAGGAAGTAGACAGACTGTGTGTGACTTTGTCATGCAACAAAACAACTTAAGGGAGAAATGTTTTATTCTGGCTCACAGTTTGAGAGTACAGTTCTTCATGGTAGGAGTTCACAATGGTGGGAGCTTGAAGAAGTTGCTCCTCCAGTTAGGAAGCAGAGAGAGATTAATACCGATGCACTGCCCAACTTCTCCTGCTAACCAGTTCATAGCCCCATGGAATGGTGCTGCTCACATTTAGCTTGGGTCTTCGCTCTCCAAATTTAGACAATCCCTTCTGAACATATTTGCTGCTTTGGTGAATCTAGATCCTGCCGAGTTTCCACAAATTAACAAAGCTAACAATGTTAGCTATCACAGGCTACTTAGATCCTTATTCTCCAAGTTTCAGGATTGTGTTAAAGGCTCTTCTTGATGATCTATAGCTGTAATACTGAGGATATACAGTTAGTGGGCTCTGAATCTATCTTTCTAAGTTGCATGACTCAATTATAGAATAGTCCTAATATTAAATATTACAATCCTGGGGGCAGTATTGCCATTTTTAGACTGAGGTCGAGGTAAGAGCCAGCGGCTGGCTGCTTTGCTTTTCAGATGTTCAGGGTGAACCCCAGTTTTTCTTTCTGAGTTTTATTAATCATGCATCATCTCCACTTCTATGGTTGGCCTCCACAAAGCCAGACAGGTCCTGAGGAGTCAGGCTGTCCTCTGTGTGACCAGAAGTTCCAGCAGTGCCATTCTGGAAAGGCTGCACTCTGCTCAACCATGACGCCTCCCCAGGACAGGCACTCTCAGTGTTCCTAAACTCACACAAAACCTAGAGCAAAGAGGCCTGATTTGTGACTTAGTAGTAAAGGGGACTGGATGATCACTCTAGCTCCTAGAACAGAATTTTGATCTACATCGACCATAAGGATTGTGCTGGAAACTATGACAAAACTCTAGCTGGTATTGGGAAACCATCAGTATTACGTGACCTTGTCTTTCATGTGTTGACATCCCATAATCCTGACTTACCCACTACCAGAATAGTCCTTTCATGTATCTAAATCTTAAGTTGTGTTACAAGACTGACAGGTGAACATTATAATTCCCTTCATGCAGGAATGAGGAATCTGAGAGTCAGAAAAATCACCAAGTACCAATAGTCACCATGTCATTGGTACTTTTACATTCAAATTCAAGATTCTTGTCTATATATTCAAGAACCCCACCCATACAAGAATCACCTAAAGCTGGTGTGCTGACAAGCTGGTAGGTACAGGTCACTTTCAGTGACAGCAACTCCACCATCCCCAGGAAGTCTCTCTTAGCCAGCATGATTGCTGCTAGTGCCCATAGACATCACTCTCCCCACCAAAAGTTGAGTTGCTCTCTAGTTTAAAGAAAGCAGAATTTAAACACTCTTGAACTAAGCATCAAAAACTCCAGTCAGCAGAAAATTGTGCCTCTTCCTTGGTTCTAAAAGCTACTTAAGAGTCAAGTCGGAGCAGCAGGGCTCAGAACACAGAAGCCTGACTGACTGGCCCCATTTCACCTATTTCACCTGTGAGTTTCTCGTTCCCTATTACCGGGGAAGAGCTTGGTTCTCTCCCTCCCTGAAGAAGCCATGAGTGACGGTTGCTCCACCTTTCACACTTTTGCATGAGATCCTGCTGCCTTTATTGGTTTCACAACATTATACACCATAGCCTCATTGGTCAAGCAAATGCTATGTTTGCTCAAAGTGGACATGATTTACAGGCAAGCTGGTTTTTGAGGAAATTATATAATTTTGAAATGTCATTAGGAATCATCTGAATGGTTTTTAAAAATCGTTACCATTTTCATTTCCAATCCTTTCCTAAATCTCTCTTTCCTCAGCAGCCAACCCTGACAACTGCTTTGTAACATCATTATTGATTGTCTGGTCCACAGGACAGGAACCCCTCCCCACCCCAGCTCTTCTAGGTTAGAATCTTCCTACCGATGAATATGTACAATCATGTCTGCCATCATTTCCCTGCATGTTGGAGGTACCCAATAAATAAGCACATATTTAAAATTGACACAAGAGCAACATAACATAAAGATGGATGCAATCCTGATTGATTTGCTAAAATGCTTAGATAAGCGAACCTGGACTTACTAAGTTATTACAACTTTGCAAGTTTTATATAGTTTCACTCCTTTGGGAATTCTTGTATTAAATATATAGTACTTGGGAACTCTTTTTTCTTATTTCTGTTTCGTTGTTGCTGCTGTTGCTTGAAATGAGGTCTCACTAATACTGCCATAGCTCATCTCAAGTTCCTATAATAGGTAGTCATCCCCAGCCTGCGGAGTAGCTGAGAGAGGAGGCATCTAACACTATCCCCAGCTGAGGATGGAAACTTCAACACCTCCTGTGTCAAGGCCCAAGAGCACAAAGATGAAAACAAAGGGATAATATTTAGAGATGAGAACAAACATCTCCAGCCACTGGGAAGAACACATGCAAAGGTAGCATTAATCTCGATCCCGAAAACTAAGCAAATTGCGGGAGACTTAAACACTGTCATGCTTATTTTCTGTATACAAGCAGTGATTAATGCCAGTTTATGTACCAGATTAACAGTGGGGGCCTGAGAGGAAACAAAGATTGTTTTAAAAATAGTCATGCCCCAGTTAACTCAAAATTGACAAAGGAAATGCCAATTAACTCAACATTGATAGAGGAAGAAAAACATAGAATTGACGTAGAGTAAAAGCGGAAGTAAAAATCACAGTGCAGTGGAGATACCAGAAGTGAGAGCGATGTACAGGGGATGCCCAAGGAAGAGGACTCTGCAATGGTGAGGAGGCATTCACTTGGCTAAGATGTGATCGTGGAAAATGCGAGCAGAAGGTAAAGTCTGCATTCACAATTGCATTGTGGCTCTGTTTATCCAGGATACTGTGAGTCAGAGCATCTGTAACTAAATGCATAAGTGCAGTCCCAGGGGATGAGGTTGCTGAGGCAGGCAGACCAGCTCATGAAGTATTTTCATGCTCTAGTGTACATTGTGAAGAACAGAGAACCCTGACTGCTACTGTTTTCTTATTTATGTATGTATGTATTTACTTATTTATTCATTCCTAGTGCAAGCATGGGGATGTCACAGTGAACATGGAAATGTTAGAAGACAACTTTCTGGAGTTGGTTTATGCCTTCCACACTCTTTCAAAAGCGTCCTTCTTATTCTTTCTGCCATGCTAGGCTAACTGGCCCTGAGGCTTCCAGAAATTTGCCTGTCTGCACTTCTCACCTTCCCCCAAAGGGATACTGGAATTAGAGAAGTATGTCACTATATCCAGTTCTATCTGTAGGTTCCAGAAGTAAAAATAGCATGTCAGACTTAGGCAGCAACCAATTTTATGTAATAAGACACTTGCCTAAAACACTGAGGCTGGGAAAAGATATTAAAAGCATATCACGAAAGTTTTCATGAAGATCAGACACACACAGTAAAACTGCAGTCTACTCTAGTTGATGACTACACAGAAACATCCAATCAGAAGAAGAAGAAGAAGAAGAAGAAGAAGAAGAAGAAGAAGAAGAGGAAGAGGAAGAGGAAGAGGAAGAGGAAGAGGAAGAGGAAGAGGAAGAGGAGGAGGAAGAAAAAGAAGAAGAGGAGAAGGAGGAGGAGGAGAAGAAGGAGGAAGAAAAGGGGGAGGAGGAGGAGGAGGATGACGAGGAGGAGGAGGAGGAGAAGAAGAAGGAGGAAGAAAAGGGGGAGGAGGAGGAGGAGGAGGAGGAAGAAGAGTTGAACCCAGACTCTTGGAATCAGCCTGCTGTGCAGTAAAAGAAGCGGCATTTAGAAGGGAGGTAGAAGACACCATGACTAAACGCAACTTGGAGAGGAAAGGATTTATTTCACCTGCCATCTTTTAGCTCATCACAAAGGAAAGTCAGAGCAGGAAGTCAAGGCATGAACTGAATCAGAGACCATGGGGAAATGTTTTTTAATGACTTGTTCTCTAGGTTCACATTCAGCTAACCTCCTTATAACTCCCCAGGGCAACCTGACCAGAAGTGACAACACCTACAGCAGTCTAGCGCTCAACACACAGATCAATTATTGGCCATGAAAATACCCTCAGGGACTTGCCTACAGGACAATCTGATGGAGGTATTTTCTTGAGTGAAGTTCCCTGTTTTATTTTATTGAAGTATTTCTTTCTAAAGACAGAAAAGAGAGCTGAAGTTGAACAGCTTTATATCTTAATAACTATACTCTAGACAGGTTGAAATTATATTTTCTCTTTATGAAGTATGTTTTTATTTGCCCACTGTCTTACTTTTCTATTGCCATAAAAAATGACATGAATAAGGACACTTATCAAAGAAAATGTTTAATTCTGGCCTAATGGATGCAGAGGGTTAATATCCATGACTGTCATGATGGAGACCATGATAGTCAGTGGCCAGACATAGTGCTGAGCAGCAAATAGGAGTTTGCATCCTTACCTTGTAAGTAAGAAGCAGAGAAAGATAACTGGAAATGGCTTGGGTTCTTTGAAACTTCCAAGCCCACTACTAGTGACTCACCTCCTCCAACAAGGCCACAACTCCTAATCTTTCCCCAACAGTTCCATAGCTGGGGCCCAAACATTGAAACATAAACCCTCAAAAATAGTTCCCCATTCAAGCCACCAAATATACATCCTAATAAAAATTATATTTATATTTTACATACATGGTATAACTTGTGTGTGTACATATGTGAGCATACTTATACATACACATGCATGCACTTGCAAGCTCATTGTTTTGCGAAGGCACACATGAACATGTGTGCATACCTGTGGAGGCAAAAGATCAGTCTTAGTTGGAACTCAAGTGCCATCCATATTTGTTTTAGAAACAGGTTCTATCACTGTCCTAGAGATAATGAAGTAGACTAGATCAGCCAGCCTGAGCACACCAGGAGTTATCTGATAGCCACCGCACCAGCACTGGGATTATAAGCGTGCACTATCAGGCCCAGTTTTTATAACATGGATTTGAAAGCAAGTCACACGACCAACTAAACTATCTCTCCAATCCTGGATGATAAATCTTAGCTCACATTTGTGTACTGTAGTGTTCATCCCCATGGGTTATGTGCTTTACACTGAAGTATAACAATGCTAAGGAATGGCAATGAAAAAGCATGGCAGGAAAGGACCAATGAAGATGAGGAATGCAGACCACATTGTACTTCACCCAGCTCAGTACGCACACACAGGCGCTCCGTCGGTGTCTGTCAAACCAATGTACTTCACCCAGCTCAGTATGCGCACACAGGCGCTCCGTCGATGTCTGTCAAACCGATGTCCGATGTACTTCACCCAGCTCAGTACACACACAGGTGCTCTGTCGATGTCTGCCAAACAGGTGCATGAAGCAGCCTCAGGTGAAGTCTAACTCCACCTTTTTTTCTGTGACTCTAAGATCTTGAACAAATTGTTAAGCTATTTTATGCCCCAATTTTCTCAATGGGTTATTTCACATAAAGTTGTACAAGCTTTACTAGCTAGACGTGTTACAGTGAGTCATGTTGTGGGGGAAATTCTTACTCGGAAAAGGTGTGAGGTTGAGAAGAACAATGCTTTAGTTTGGAAGAGGGGAGAGGTTGGAAAAGCTAAGCAGACAAAAACATTTTACAGTCTGTTAAATACTATTATTTAAAAGCTACTTACTGGAGGAGCTAGGACCTTCCCCGACCCCATAGACTCCCAGGTCAGCCTGCTTTGCTGGCTCCAGCCTGCTAGCGCTTCCGCCAGCCATCCCAGCTTCCATCCAGAGGGCCATCAGAGGGGTGAGTGTGATTCCGGCCTGCGGCAGGGGCCCGGCGAGGAGGGGCTAGAACCTTCCCCGACCCCATAGACTCCCAGATCAGCCTGCTCTGCTGGCTCCACCCTGATAGCGCCTCCGCCAGCCATCCCAGCTTCCATCCAGGGGGCCTTCAGAGGGGTGAGTGTGCTTCGGGCCACGGCAGGGGCCCGACGAGGAGGAGCTAGGACATTCCCCGACCCCATAGACTCCCAGGTCAACCTGCAGTGCTGGTTCCACCCTGCTAAACTCTCCCGCCTGCCATCCCAGCTTCCATCCAGGTACAAATTTCTATATTTCTCCCCTCCCACTGGGGCCATAAAATCTCCCCAGCTCAGCTGCCTTGCACACTGGGCCTGCTCTGTAGGTGCATCCCGGAAAGAGGGAGTGCATGTGCTTCAATAGCCTGCCTGAGGAAAGGCAGGCATTCTATCAGTGAACTCCCTGCCCAACAAGGGAACCTGACGCGCTACCAGAAGTTCCAATAGAGAGCATTTGAACGAAGAGATGGGCAGACGCCAAGGCAAGACCTCCTCCAACAATCTGAAAAACAACATGAAAACACCAGATCCCAACGACCCTACAACAGAAGGATTTGAACACTCTAACCCAGATGAAGTGGAATAAAGTGCCATTATGAAAGCAATAGAGTCCCTTAAACAGGATATGAATAATTCCCTTAAGGAACTGGTCGAGAAGTATAACAAAAAGTTTGAAGAAATGAGTATAGAAATGGATGAGAAATATAACAAAAAGTTTGAAGAAATAAGTAAATCCGTGAATGAGACCCTGAGAAATCAAGAAAAAACAATCAAACAAGTAAAGGAAACAGTCCAAGAATTGAAAACTGAAATGGAGGCAATGAAGAAAACACAAAACGAGAACCGGCTGGATATGGAAAACCTAGGTAAAAGAGCGGAGACTACAGAATCAAGCATAACCAATAGAATACAAGAGATAGAAGAACGAATCTCAGATTCTGAAGATACCATAGAGAAAATAAATGCTCTGGTCAAAGAAAACAGCAAATTCAACAAATTCTCTTCACAAAACATTCAGGAAATCTGGGACACAATAAAAAAACCAAATCTAAGAATAATAGGGATTGAAAAAGGAGAAGAACTGCAGATCAAAGGCCCAGAAAATATATTTAACAAAATTATAGAAGAAAACTTTCCCAATCTAAAGAACGATATTCCTATGAAGGTTCAAGAAGCATACAGAACGCCGGATAGACTGGATCAAAAAAAAAACGTCCCCTCGCCATATAATAATCAAAACACAAAACATCCAGATTAAAGAAAGAATATTAAGAGCTGCAAAGAAAAAAGGTCAAGTGACTTATAAAGGTAAACCTATCAGGCTTACACCAGACTTCTCTATGGAAAACATGAAAGCCAGAAGATCCTGGATAGAGATACTCCAGAAACTAAGAGACCATGGATGCAAACCCAGACTACTATACCCAGCCAAGCTATCGTTCACTATCAACGGAGAAAACAAAATATTCCAGAATAAAAATAAATTTAAACAATTCGTAGCCACAAATCCATCCCTACAGAAAGTAATAGAAGGAAAATCGCAACCCAAGGAATCCAACATTGCCATCACAGCCTACAATAACTCAGACATCTAGCGACCCTTCACAACCACAACTCAAAGAAGAGAAACACACAAACTCTACTACACACACACACACACACAAATAATAAACGGAATCAACAACCACTGGTCATTAATATCTCTTAATATTAATGGACTCAACTCACCTATAAAAAGGCACAGACTTAGAGACTGGATAAGAAAACAGGATCCAACATTTCATCCAACAAGAAACACACCTCAACCACAGAGATAGACATATACTCAGAGTAAAGGGTTGGGAAAAGGTTTTCCAAGCAAACTGACCTAAGAAACAAGCTGGTGTGGCCATTCTAATATCTAACAAAATTGACTTCAAACTAAAATCAGTCAGAAGAGATGGTGATGGACATTTCATACTCTTAACTGGAACAATTAATCAGGAGAAAGTCTCAATCCTGAATATCTATGCCCCTAATATAAAAGCACCCACTTATGTAAAAGAAAAACTTTTAGAACTCAAGGCAGTCATCAAACCACACACACTAATAGTAGGAGACTTCAACACACCTCTCTCACCAATGGACAGATCAATCAAACAGAAACTCAACAGAGAAATAAGAGAATTGCTAGAGGTAATGAATCAAATGGACTTAACAGATATCTATAGAACATTCTATCCAAAAAGGAAAGAATATACCTTCTTCTCTGCAGTTCATGGAACCTTCTCGAAAATTGACCACATACTTGGTAACAAAGCAAACTTACACAGATACAAAAGAATATTTGTAATCACCTGTGTCTTGTCAGATCACCACGGAATAAAGTTAGAACTCAATAATAATTCGAATTCCAGAAAGCCTACAAATGTGTGGAAGTTGAACAGTCAACTACTGAATCATCCCTGGGTCAAGGAAGAAATAAAGAAAGAAATTGAAGTCTTCCTTGAATTTAATGAAAATAAAGACACAACATACTCAAACCTATGGGACACAATGAAAGCAGTTCTAAGAGGAAAGTTCATAGCACTAAGTGCCCAATTAAAGAAAACAGAGAAAGCATATATTGGAGACTTAACAGCACACCTAAAAGCTCTGGAAAAAAAAGAAGCAGACTCTCCCAGGAGGAGTAGAAGATTGGAAATAATCAAACTGAGGGCTGAAATCAAAAAATAGAAACACAGAAAACAATCCAAAAAATCAACGAAACAAAAAGTTGGTTCTTGGAGAAAATCAACAAGATTGACAAACCCCTAGCCAAACTAATCAAACGGCAGAGAGAGAACACTCAAATTAATAAGATCAGAAATGAAAAGGGGGACATAACAACAGACACAGGGGAAATTCAGAGAATCATTAGAACTTACTACGAGAGTTTATATGCCACAAAGTTGGAAAATGTACAAGAAATGGATTGGTTTTTAGATAAATACCATTAGCCAAAGTTAAATCAAGAGCAAGTGAACAATCTAAATAGACCTGTTAGTCGCGAAGAATTAGAAGCTGTTATCAAAAACCTCCCCACCAAAAAAAGCCCAGGTCCAGATGGTTTCAATGCAGAATTCTACCAGAACTTCCAGGAAGAGCTAATACCTATACTCCTTAATGTATTTCACAATATAGAAACAGAAGAATCATTGACAAACTCTTTTTATGAAGCTACAGTTACCCTGATACCAAAACCACACAAAGACACAACCATGAAAGAGAATTACAGACCAATCTCACTCATGAACATTGACGCCAAAATACTCAATAAAATACTAGCAAACCGAATCCAAGAATACATTAGAAAAATTATCCATTATGATCAAGTGGGCTTCATCCCAGAGATGCAGGGCTGGTTCAACATACGCAAATCTATCAATGTAATCCATTATATAAATAAATTGAAAGAAAAAAACCATATGATCATTTAATTGGATGCTGAAAAAGCATTTGACAAAATTCAACACCCATTTATGATAAAGGTGCTGGAGAGATTGGGTATATGAGGAACATACCTAAATATAATAAAAGCAATATATAGTAAGCCGACAGCTAACATCAAATTGAACGGAGAGAAACTCAAAGCCATTCCACTAAAATCAGGAGCACGACAAGGCTGTCCACTTTCTCCATACCTCTTCAATATAGTGCTCGAAGTACTACCAATAGCAATAAGACAACATAAGGGGATCAAGGGGATTCGTATTGGAAAGGATGAAGTTAAACTTTCGTTATTTGCAGACGATATGATAGTGTACATAAGCGACCCCAAAAACTCTACCAAAGAACTCCTACAGCTGATAAACACCTTTAGTAATGTGGCAGGATACAAGATCAACTCCAAAAAATCGATTGCCCTCCTATACACAAAGGATAAAGAAGCAGAGAGGGAAATCAGAGAAACATCACCTTTCATGATAGCCACAAATAGCATAAAATATCTTGGGGTAACTCTAACCAAGGAAGTGAAAGACCTATTTCACAAGAACTTTATGTCCTTGAAGAAAGAAATTGAGGAGGATACCAGAAAATGGAAAGATCTCACCTGTTCTTGGATTGGGAGAATCAACATAGTAAAAATGGCAATTCTACCAAAAGCAATCTATAGATTCAACGCAATTCCCATCAAAATCCCATCAAACTTCTTCACAGACCTTGAGAGAACAATAATCAAGTTTATATGGAAAAACAAAAAACCCAGGATAGCCAAAACAATCTTATACAATAAAGGAACTTCTGGAGGCATTACCATCCCTGACTTCAAACTCTATTACAGAGCAACAGTATTGAAAACAGCTTGGTATTGGCATAACAACAGAGAAGTCGACATATGGAATCGAATAGAAGACCCGGGTATTAACCCACAAACATATGAACACCTGATATTTGACAAGGGAGCTAAAGGCATACAATGGAAGAAGAAAAGCATCTTTAACAAATGGTGCTGGCATAACTGGATGTCAACCTGTAGAAGAATGAAAATAGATCCATATCTATCACCATGCACAAAACTCAAGTCCAAATGGATTAAAGACCTCAACATTAATCTGACCACTTTGAAACTGATAGAAGAGAAAGTGGGAAGTAGTCTACAAGATATAGGCACAGGAGACGAGTTCCTAAGCAGAACCCCAGGAGCTCAGACAATAAGAGAAGCAATGAATAAATGGGACCTCCTGAAACTGAGAAGCTTCTGTAAAGCAAAGGACACTGTCAGTAAGATCAAAAGGCTACCTTCGGACTGGGAGAAGATCTTCACAAATCCCTCATCAGACAAAGGTCTGATCTCCAAAATATACAAAGAACTCAAGAAACTAGACACTAAAACTCTAACTAACCCAATTAAAAAATGGGGTACTGAACTGAACAGAGAATTCACAACAGATGAACTCCGAATGGCCAAAAGGCACTTAAGGTCATGCTCAACCTCCTTAGCGATCAGGGAAATGCAAATCAAAACCACTTTGAGATACCATCTTACACCTGTCAGAATAGCTAAAGTCAAAAACACCAACGATAGCCTATGCTGGAGAGGATGTGGGGTGAGGTGAACACTCATCCATTGTTGGTGGGAATGCAAACTCGTGCAGCCACTGTGGAAATCAGTGTGGCAGTTTCTCAGGAAACTGGGAGTCAACCTCCCTCAGGACCCAGCAATTCCACTCTTGGGAATATACCCAAGAGATTCCCTAACATACTACAAAAGCATTTGTTCTACGATGTTCATAGCAGCACTATTTGTAATAGCCAGAACCTGGAAACAGCCTAGGTGCCCCTCAATAGAAGAATGGTTAAAAAAGGTGTGGAATATATACACATTAGAGTTTTACTCAGCGGTAAAAAACAATGACATCTTGAATTTTGCATGCAAATGGATGGAAATAGAAAATGCTTTACTGAGTGAGGTAAGCCAGACCCAAAAAGAGGAACACGGTATGTATTCACTCATAAGTGGATTCTAACCATAATTAAAGGTCTTTGAGCCTATTATTCGTGATCCTAGAGAAGCTAAATAAGAAGATGAACCTGATGAAGATTATTTATCTACCCGCCAGGAGGTAGGAAATAGTCAAGAGTCCCAGGTAACCTCGGGTGCATGGGGGGGTGGGAGGGTTGTTGGAAGGGGAGAGGGTTAGAGAGAAGGGAGTAGGGGAGGAATGGGGAAAGCTCGGTGGCCTGGGAAGGGGAGAGTGAGGAAGGATGAATATGGGATCAGGGAAGAATATATTTCAACTAAGGGAGTCATTTTAGGGTTTACAGGAGACTTGATTATATATGGGATCCCAGGTCCAAGGAGAGATCCCGAGATTGTTCTCTGGACAGAGGAGTGGGTGCCTGAACCGGCCGTGGCCTATAACCATATTGATGTATATTTTTTGCTTATCACCATAGATCCTTCATCTGGCGAAAGACGGCGATACAGACGGAGACCCACATTGGAGCACCGGACTGAGCCCCCCAAGGTCCAAATGAGGAGCAGAAGGAGGAAGAACATGAAAAAGAAAATCAGAACTGCGAGGGATGCTATCACCCACTGATACAAGGGAACAGATCTAATGAGAGTTTACCAAGGCCAGTTGGACTGGGACTGAACGAGGACGTGATCTAATCAGATTCTCGGAATTTGGCCGGATTCTCTGAATGTGGCTGGCCCGAAGTCTTTCTGAAAAGCCATTGACTATGATACTGGGACTTGTTTCCTCTGCATATACTGGATTTTGGGGATCCAGTCTGTTTGGATACTCACCTGCCTGGACCTGGAGGGAGGGGGGAGGAACTTGAACTTCCCACAGGGCAGGAAACCCTGACTGCCCTAAGGGACGAAGAGGGAGGAGGAGAGGGAGTTGGGGGAGTGGGAGGGTGTTGGGAGGAGGGGCGGAAATGGAAACTTTTATAATTTAATAAAATTTACTCTCAAAAAAATAAATAAATAAAAAAAATAAAAGTTACTTACTATTATGTATTTAGTTAAGTTTTTATTAATTGTGAATGTCATATATTTAGTTTTCTATATTTTGGGTTCTTTTAAATATTTCTTCTGTTATAGCTAAATTTTAAATAAATGCTCTACCCTATTTCTTCATAGATTTAAACAAATTTTCAAGAAAATATGTAATTCTTTTTTATATTTTTAAAATTGAAAGAATTTGCATTTATTAAGAAAAAACAAAATTTACAGGTATCTGAATTCCCTTGTAATTATTTTCTATTTTCAGCAGATTAACTTTTATTACTTATAAATAATATCATTCATAATTTCCACCTCCTCCCCTCCTCCCACGTCCAAAAAATATGTAATTCTTTTGATACCTCTGATATACAGCATAAATTCCATATAACACTGGTATTCAACTGTCCATAATACATTCAATGTTGATTGCTTTTTTCATTATTATAATACTTTTATTAGCTGTTACCAATTCAAATGCATTTAGTGTGCCTTTCAGAAATATTTTTAAGTATTTTAAAATTAATTTAAATCTATCTCTGAACCTATAAGATTTTTAGCTCCGAGGGAAATTACTGTCTTTGTAATAATGAGAATTCCCTCCCAGGGACAGGGTACAGCTTTTCTTCAGTTTATATATTCATTTTTTATCCAATAAACATAATTTTCTATTAGAAAGAAATTTATTATATTCCAGGAAAAAATAAAAGTATAAATACAGACAGAAGAAGATGGAAACTACATTCATAAATGTCTAACGAATTAAGTTCTGTATTACTAGAATACAGGTAAGAATGCAACAGATTTTGTAGGTTTATCATATCTATTGTTGATCTGTATCTGATCACCTAGCACAGTACTTTGGTACAAAATGCTACTTAATGACTATTTCTTGAGCAAACAAATAGAAGAGGGACCCTCCTCCTTCCCACTCTGCTCTTTTCTGTTACAAGCAAAGCTTGAACCCTGCCTGCCCCAGAAGCTCAGACAGCAGCTGAGTGCTGGGCCGAACAGACCTCCAGGCCGGGACTATCTACCTGTCCGTGAAGTCCCCGTTGGTCCCCAGGTTCTCGCTACACGTGCCAACCTTTTATTACAGCACTTCATGTTTGACCACTTTGCTGCTATTTGCTTGAACCTGAAGTTGATATCCCTACCCTCAATGACTTCTCCCTGTTGTACTCACTACCAGTGAATAGCTGAAGCATCTAAACCAAGACACCTCATTTCCAAATAGCATTTTGAGTATGTCTCAGCACTGGCACTCGGGACCCAGAGATTCGTTATAGTTTGAACGTGAGACGTCCGTGTTGTGTGACTGACTTTTCCTAGGCTAATGTCTACTCGCCCCAGACAGTGCACAGACCACAGACCGAAGTCCAACTTGGAGGAGCAGTGAGCTTCTTGGAGTTAATTGTGCCTCCATGGAAGAAGGGTTACTTAAAGGAACATGGAAAACTCAAAGACAGCTGCATCGTCAAAAGTCCACCCCAGCGTGGATACTAGTCAAAAAAAAGTGCAACCCTGAAACTCTCCGCACAACTTGCAGCTAGATCAATAGCAGTCCTGACTGTCCATGTGACCTCAGAGAGAGAGGGGCTGGGGGGGGGGTGGGCTCTGCTAAGTTTCAGGAACTTCCTGCCTCTTCAGCAGCCTCCCTCCACTATGGACTCTTCCATTCTAAAACTTTCTGAGGCTTGACAAGCCTTAGTCCAGGATTTATCGTGGAGGAAATTTCTTGTACAATAATTCTCTATAGGTTCACATGTCTGAGCACTTGGTCCCCACCTGGTGGTGCTGCTGGGAATGGTTGTAGAACATTCTGGAAAGGAGCCTTGCCTGAGGAAGTGAATCACACCAGCGACGTATCTTGAGGTTCTAGCAGCTAAGCATTATTTCCTGTCTTCCCTCTGTCTTTTGTGGTCTTACATGACATGTCCATCCAACTTCCTATTCCTTCAGTCATACCTTCCCACATGATGAATTGAATTCACTAGGAACTGTAAGTCAAGATAAATCCTTCCTCCCTCCAATTTCTTTTCTAAAAGTATTTCTATCACACCACTAGTATGGAAATAAGTCACAACAACAGTTATCAGAGTGTTCACAGCAAGCCTAGGAATGCTACTTTATGCTTTAAAACACGTAGACAGAGGAACATTAATTGCATGGCATGTGACCATTGGTATCAATGTTGCCACTTCAACCTTGCTTAGAAACACCTGAAATGTCATAGATACAACTGAAAACTTGCCTCAATATACTTGCATTTAATTATAAAATCATAAATAACAATAATCAACTAAACAAGTGTCTACAGTTCCAAGGCCCTTGCTCTTCAGTTCTCACAGAATGCTGGGGAGAAAGGCAGCTATATGAGGCCAAACCTCAGCTTTAGGTACCATGTGTATTCCTCCCCAGACAGGTCTCCCTGGGCACACGGTCTGTGACAATGGCCCAGCTCTTTCCATTGTCCTGGGGCTTACTTTAGAATATGGCATGTTACCTTTGAATTTCCCTTGTTGGAGAAACGAGGGGGTAATTGCTGCATCTTCCCTTCTGGGTGCCCTGCAATTGCTGTTAGGTCGTTCTCTCATCCCCCACAATTGTTCTTCTCTAGGCAGTCACATCAGGAATCCTTGCGCAGGGCTTTCCTTAGCCCAACATTTTCAGCCTCTACATCCACAACTCTAAGTCATTCATCATAGAGCAGTGCAGAAGTGCAACCCTGACGTGACTGGCACATTGATCCATCTCACGATGATCAGCGTTTAATTGAGGAGAAAGGCGAGTCCGTAATTTATCAAAAGCACACAGCCATTCAAGGACAAGACAATAATCCACACTCGATTTTCTAACTCTAGATCTCTTGGCCTAACTACAGTGACATAGGAATGTGTCACCACATCACAGAAAGCTGTGCTACTGCCCAAGATTTTTTTGTGTCAACTCATTTAACGCTCAAAAGAAATCCTTTTTTTTTTTTTTTTTGATGGACTAGGTAAAGAATGGAGCCACTCACAGTCTACATTTGAGAAAGCTAATATATATAGGTGACTACTCTAACCTGGGGTCAAAAAACAGCTGATTTTCTGTTTTTCCTTTTCTTTCTCTCTCTCTCTCTCTCGCTCTCTCTCTCTCTCTCTCTCTCTCTCTCTTTCTTTTTCCTTTTCGAGACGGGGGTTTCTCTGTGTAACAGTCCCAGTTGTCCTGGACCTTGCTCTATAGACCAGGCTATCCTCAAACTCACAAAGATGTGCCCACCTCTGCCTCCCAAGTGTTGGACTTAAAGACATGCACCACCACCTCCCAACCCATAGCTGCTTTTCTAATAACATAAATTCCACCTGTTGGTTTTATTTGTGATATTATGTTAATAAGGTTCATTTTTTAGAGCCACAGGAAATTGTGGTGCCTGTCACCGATGCTCTCGTGCCATGTCATAAGGCTGCAATTGTCTTGTATAAAAAATATAATTCTTTCTCTAGTCATCATTTTCTATTTGATATTTAAGTACTTACTTCAGGCAAATTCTCACTAGAAATTCTCTCATAGCCACCATAAGCAAAGGATATCTGAATTATCTTTAACACAGAAGTACACTCAAAATAGGAGTAAGCCTACTGTTTCCTGGAAGTTTGCAATTGAGTTTATGATACACTTAATTATAAATGCCTCTGTAAGTCAAATGGTTACATAAACCCATTTTACAGATGGGAAATCTAGCATTCATGAGATGTAAATAACCCTCCCAGAATGACATCGTTTTCAAAGGACAAAACTGAGATTTAGATCTGACTGGCTCCAAAATACCATGCTATTTCCTACTCTGCCTTCATCCAAATGGTACAGCAGGAACTGGGAGGGGCACTGAAAAGACCTTTTAAGTAGCAATGCAGGACCTGCAGGCTGAAAGACCTCCACATTGAGCATTTTACATTTTAGTTTTCCTCTCAGATCTCTCAAAAAAGTACATGGACATTTTTCCTCTGTGAAGCGGAAGTATATTTTAATATTAATGTTCACAGTAACAAAAACAAATACATATAACTCCAAAGTACTGGGCAGCAGACATCATAATTTATGTAATTTGTGAGAAAAGCTATTTGTTACATTGTATTGAAGAATCCATGTTTACTGCCTATATTGCTGGAGGCAAACTAAGAAGATTTCAAAGTTAATTTCCACTCATAAATAATACATTCCGAAGCCTAAAACCCACAGGCTTCATATCACTGGGTTACTGTCGCCATCTGTTGGGCTTCAAACTAACTGCAGCCGAAACTGGAGCTAGAATTAAGGTTGGGTCCCCACTCACCCCTGGCTTCTGTGATTGCAGCTCTCTGGGACAGGAAGGAACTATGTTTAATGCCACGACAGATGTCTGTTAGAGGAATTCATTTTGAAAGACTGCTCTTGGTTCTCTTCAAAAAGAAAGATTTTTCTTAATAGCCTATCCATAAGGCAGGACGATGTCCTTCCAGGAAGATGCGTTTCTGCCATGCCAATATGGGCGGAAAAAAACAAAAAGCAAAACAAGAGCACTAGAAAACGGCTTTGGCAACTACAGTGTACAATTAATAGGAAAGAAAATGCTAGGCAGCTCACAGAAACTCCGTCACTTCTGACGGAAACCTGTCATCCTTTGACAGCATAAGCGAAACTTTCACATCTCAGGGCACTCAAGACAGTCTCGAAGTGAGCGTCTAGGGCTCCGTCGGCTCGCTGGAGTTCCATGAAAAATAGCTTTCAAGTCCATTTCCTTCTGTGTCAGATTTTTGATTCACTAATTAGTGAAAACTCCAACACATTCAGCATCGGAGAGTCCCCTATATTGGTCTTTCAAATGGCAAAGAACCAAGGTCAAGACATCTTACAGGCTAAAAGTGAGGTGAGAGCGGGTGTATCTCTTACTCTTGCCTGCTCTTGGTACTCTTTTCCTCCCGTTGGTTGCCCTGTTTAACCTCATATGAAAGCGCTATCCTGTCTTAGTGTATATTATTTTGTCTGGTTTGGCTGTTGATTCTTGGAGGTCTGTTCTTTTCTGAAGAGGAAACGGGAAGTGATCTGGGGAAAGGGGGTTGTGGTGGGGTCACAAGGAAGGGGGTGAAGGGAAGAAAAACTCTGGTCAGAATGTATCATATGGGAGAAGAATCTATTTCTGATTAAAATTATTGTAAAAAGTGAGTCTCCTTTGCTAATGTTTGCCATGTGTCCTCAGAGTTCTATGCACAGACATTTATATTCTCAGATTCTCTGTTTGAGACAGGAGGATTCATGGCACAAGTGAAGTTCAAGTGCTTTGTCAAGGTGTTGGGCCAGTCCTCTAATAGAGAGTGCTTTCCCAAGACCAACAGCTGCTTCAAGGGCTCCTCCTGTTTGCACCTAACCTGGTTCTCCGGCTCACTGAAACCCCAGATCTTTAAATGTACCCCAGGCTCCGTGACCAGTGGGACCCATGCACTTTAAAGTTAGTGCTTTACAAAGACCAACTTAAAATTCTTTGAGCTGACCTAAGTGACAACCGATTGAATAAAGGAGCATTAGGTATAAGAGGTGCTTGGCCCCTCCCCACTGCTTTACCCACAGACTCTTGAACCCTCTCCCCAGGCCATCTTATTCTCACCTCCCCACCCCAACCTGCTGCGGATCTCTGCCCACGTCCACCAGGTAACTCTCAGAATGAAATTCTTCTGATTTTCCGTCAGCCTTCTGCGTGGTCCTGAAAGGTGCACACAAAAGGTTACTACAGTACCAACATGGGGCTAGGGTACAATTTGGAGAAGCTCCCGTCACCCATCATTGATCTTAGTGAATGATTTTTCTCTGCGTGGGGCTGCAAACCCACCAGTGTTGTTCTTCCACGGGGATTAGAGCTGGGGCATCAAAGGGAGAGGAGATTCCCTCCTCTGCCCTGCCACAGCCTCATACTTTTATTTCACATGGATGGTCAACAAATAATGTAGCTGGCACTGTCCTTAAAGTAATATTTATATTTTAGTATCCACAAAGAAATTCTATTAAGCTATTAGTCGAATTTATTTGAAGTTCTCTTTGGTTAAATCCTCTGTTTGCTGGCACCAGCACTCTGGTTCCATATTTGGACAGCATCAGTTATTTGGGGATGAAAGTGCAAACAAATATTAAAAATCAATTGTATCAAAAAAATGTATATATATAAAGATGTGCTAAAGATGTGCCCTATCTTATGGAACCATATTGTATTTTTACTTTTTTAAACTGAAGGACTGAAGGGAAAGCAATGGGCTGGTTGGGATAACTCTAATACTTTTCCTCACCCTGCCCATCATCTTTATATTAAAGCTATGTTCTGTTAGCTAAGCACTGACAGCAAAGTCTGCTGAGAATTAGTTCATTTCCCAGACTGAACAGCTAAAAAGCTTTCTTTATTTCCAGTATATTTTTCATTAGGAAATAAGTTGCACACTATGTTTTCTGGCCTTAGCAAATGCATTCTTTCATATCTCTTAAGGAACTCAGACTCACGTACTCTCTTCACTCTCTTCTCTAACATGTAGTTATGTGGACATAGTCATGAAAATTTTGAAGTAGGGAAGGTTGTTATGATGGCCCCATTTTCTGGACCTCAAGTCGGTCTTTTCTATCTCTGCTTCTCATCCACACCAGTGTCTCAGTGATAGTGTAAAAACAAATAGAATCACTGCGTTCCTGTCAGGTGAAGCCTAGTGGGTCTCTAGTGCTGAAGGAACCTGCCACATCAACAGAATGTATCCTGGCCCTACATGTAAGAGTCTTGTAAAATGGCCTATAATACAAGTAGAAACTAGATTGTATCACATACATTGTAACTCCATAGGAGTTAACCAAGGTTATGGTCCAAACCTAACTAAAGGAAAAGGCATTTCAGCGAAATGTCAATAAAAATTTGCCTAGGTTTTCACTCCTGAATCCATGTTTTAAAGGATGGGAGACCTTTGAGTTTATCTTTTCAATATTAAAAGCCTTTAATACTATGACCTCATTTTTTAACATAGTCCCTCAGAAGGACTGCTAGTATTCACACAAGCCAGTACAACAATTATCTGGAAAGAGAGAAAGCAATGAGCAGCTTCCCTACAGAGGTCTGGAAAGTGAGTTCTCTAACATACAGTAGGGTTGGCGTGAGGACAGCAAGGGCAGCAGTGATTAGAATCCATGAGGGATATGGACTCCTAGGGAGCTCTCCTTCCCAGCCCTGTTATCAGTGCCGCCATACTCCCCTACCTTGGCACCACACTCCCTTACCTTGGAAGGCTTGCTTTTTCCTTCCTCTGTTATTAAAACCTTGCAAGTGAAGATTCCAGTCACTGCTTCCTAGTGCTCCCAGTGCATGCAAAGCTTCCACCCATGACTGAGGCTGAGAGATGCTAAAGATTTGAGAAGGCAAATCTTCCACTGAAATCTGGCTCACTGACTACCTCTCAAATGTCATCTTGTTGACCGAGGTTTCTGTCCCACCCGGTTCCCACGGTTGTTAAATTCCAAAGAAATCACACAGAGGTCTACATTAGTTATAAACCAATTGGCCCATTAGCTCAGGTTTCTTATTAATTCTTATAACATATATTAGCCCATTTTACTTGTCTATGTTAGTCACATGGCCCGGTACCTTATTCGGCAAAGCAGTCGCATCTTGCTTCTTCTGTGGCTGGGTCACAACTGCAGAAAAAAATTTCCTCTTCCCAGAATTCTTCTGTTCTCATTGAACCACCTCTACTTCCTGTCTGGTTGTCCCACCTATACTTCCTGCCTGGCTGCTGGCCAATCAGCATTTTATTAAAATACAATTGACAGGGTACAAACCATTGTCCCACAGCATCATCCCATCTTGGAAACCTCATATATAAAGTGTTCTCTCTCTCTTGCAATTCCTTATCTACCAATCCAAAGAGTCCTTCTAGCAGGGGCCTAGAACACAGACCATCTCCCCTCTTATACAATAATAACCAGAACATGGAATCGAAATAACCTTTACCCCATTAAGACTATAGACCTAAATCGCCAAGGTTTAGAATTCTCGACGCAGGAGTGGGAGAGGAGCATGGCCTCTGAAGAGAATGCATGAGCTTCAACTACTTCACAGCCCCTGAGTGGTACATGGGGCACTGCCAATCGCTGATAAATAAACTGGCATATTTCATCACTAGTCAATCTTTAACGGCCTCCCTCCACCTGAGACAGTCTACTCTAAAGAACAGGATGAATAGGGCATCCGAGTAGAGCTGCCTCCTTCGATGATTTCTGCCAGAAATACCAATATAGACCACCTGTCCAATTTTCCACGATCCATACCACAACTGGGAAACATTCTACCTGCCATCTGTCACTTTTTTCCCTGTCAGACTTCTTGTAAGGCCAAGGAAACTGATTGTGTTTTTACATATAAATTACACCGATACTAGTAATAAAACACCTGACTGAGCTGCGCAACTTAATAAACGCAGCCTGTTCAGCAAAGCCGTGTCACACAAGACAGAGTGGCCGTCATCTATCCAGACTGGCATGCCCTGCCTGTCTGCACGCTCCCAGCTCAGTTCTGGCTTCAGATGCTCTTGGAGTCATCTCATCTTACTGCCTGACGTGGTCCTCTCTCTTAGGGGGTATACAGGGTGTAGAGATGCAAACCTTGCAGAGACCCTGTCCTTTCAGAAAGGGATATGTTATGGTAAGAACACCCACTGTTCAGTCGCTCTTCTATTGCTATTGGTTATCCTCCGACAGAGCTCGGTCACAGCACTGGAGAAGCCTTTTATCTCAACACACTTTCCCTTTCCTAAATCAAAACGCTACCTAGTGTTATAATTAGCTATTTCAGTTGATTTGGGGGAGGAGGATCTTAGATGGCATCTCCAGAGTGAGAAAATATAGAGTAGAGAAAAACTCCTCTTGTTTTATTTGGGTTGTCCTCTAGCCCCATGACTTAACTACATTCCCAAGAGGGCTATTTACAAGCCCAATGACATCCTCTGACATTCTATGTCTCTGGCACTGTGCATATCTCAAATTCAAACTTCCCAGTGGAGAAAGACTTCTTGCTTTAGTTTATCACTGTCAGAGACAATCACTATCACCAAAGTCTAGGAATATCTCTTATACCAGGCTACCACATAGACTGCTGGCCAGCATCAATGCAGACAGCTACCCTGTGTCCAATCAATTAAACCTAGAATCTCAAACCCAAAATTCTATGTAAGCTTAAGAAGCCCTTAGGGTTGCTTCCATCCACAGCAGGCTGCAGGCTTGGCAGGCAGTCAACACAACAGATTCTTCTCCAACACATCTCTTTCCTCGGGCATTTTCATTCCAGAAAATGCTTGTTATACAAAGCAGAGAATTGATTACTGCACCGGAAATGGCACGTATTATGCAGGATTGCTCATTTCTGAAATTTCAGAGTAATCAGAAGAACAAACACCATACCAAAGCTGTATTCTTTAAAATGGGGAGCTTTTGTGTCATGAAAGACTTTACATCTATTTCCAAAATGCAGCAAAGTGAATATGAAATGATATTCTGAGCTTTTGAGTAGACCACTCATCATGTTCACAGATTAACTGGGGAAATTTAAGATAGTTCTGGGGGGAGGGGGCAGTTCAATATATAGTCTATGTCATGTGATTTGTCTCTGACTTTTGCTGCTGTTTGTGGTAGGTTCTCAATTCAATAAGTACTAATAAGTCACATACTAACATATATAGAGGAGGAATAAGAGGGGGAGAAGAGGAGGAGGAGAAAGAGGAACAGGAGAAGGAGGAGGAGGAGGAGAGAAGAAGAAGAAGAAGAAGAAGAAGAAGAAGAAGAAGAAGAAGAAGAAGAAGAAGAAGAAGAAGAAGAAGAAACTGCTTGCTGTTCAATACCCATGGATGATAATGAGCAGTTTCAAAACAGCTTTGGTGAGTGCCAGGTGGTGAGTGCTGCAAAACTCAGTGAAACAATCGCATTTCATGCCTGCACTTCACACCGCTAATCAGAATGTTCCACTGTTTTACTTCTTGACAATACAACCTTAACCGTTTTCCATGAAACATTCAAGATCAACAATTTCACAAAGTCAACTCTCTTTCTTGTAAGCTGAATGAATTTCTATTTTATTCTGTCAAAAAAAAAGAAAGATGTGGGATTAAAAAAAATAAAAAAGTCAAAAAGGAAGTGCTGGCTAAACTAAGAGGCTCTTTGCAAATATCTGGGAGTACCACATCTCACTTTATGGCTGTTTAGGGCAATTTACATGACTCACTAAGTAATGAAAAGCACAGTATCATTGCTTTATGAATGATCATGAGGTCAGAGGACTCAGTGGTGATATAAGAGCAGTAATGATCTCACCTCTGAAATGCTGTTGAGGGCAGTTACCCAGATGTCACTCCTGCGAAGGAATCAGTCCAAAAATTTTATGCCTCATCCCTTCTGGGCTGGCTTTGTGTGAGCAGCCCCACTGCAGTGATTTTGTAATGTACAATTTGTTCTCGCAAACGTAGCGACTTTTTAAAGCGGTTTAATGAAGAGGCTTAGTAAATACCTCCATGAACCTTGAGGGGAAAAAAAGAACACCACTTTTGTATAGAAGAACATAGCAAAATTCTTTATATACGGTGCTCTCCTTCTAGTGAAAGAAGATAGCTGGTTATTTTTATTAGCCTAGAACTGATGGACAGTCATGGAGTAATACAGGGCAGAGGTCATCCTGCTCAGACATTGCAGCTATGGTGTGGTTGATGGTATTATGAAGAGAAGAATGGAGACCCTTAAGAGTGTCTCACATGACAGCATGCAGTAATGTGGCACTTAGAGATTCATGAATATTTATACAGATGTCGGGAAATCTGCAGATTATGCTTCTACAAGCACTATGATTGACTCTGTTTCGGGACCACCTAAAGTATCTGTGTATCCATTCACAGCAAACTCCTCCTTTATTGAAGAATAATTCTTATCAAATTTGCTTCTCAGAATATAGTATAGTATATTCTGTGTATAGCATACTATACTTCTTGTCTAAGTGATGCTACAACTTCCATTCACCTGAATTAAAACCCCAGCAGCACAGAAGCTAATTCCATCTATCACCAAAAACACTTGTAGACTAGGAGGGTAGCTGCAGGTCAGTGAGAGATGCTGTCTCAGAAAATGGGGCAACTAGCAACCAAAAACTATATCTGCAGTCAATCCCCACATACACATGCATGTTCTCTCACCCATTTTCTCTCTCTTCCTCTCCTCTCTCTCTCCCTCCCTCCCTCCATTCTTCCCCCTCTCTGTCATGCACACACATACACAAACACACACAGACACACACACACACAGAGAGAGAGAGAGAGCGCTAAATTCTATGTTAGGTGAATCCTCTCTGGATCTAGATAAATTCCAAATCAAAAGGATTTTAAAAAAAAAATATTTCCTTAAGAGTTTCTCTGTTGTTGAAAATTTTCTGCTTAGATATGTGCCTCCTTTTTAATTGAATCACTTAGTTTGTTGATATCTAGTTTCTTGAGTATTTTATATATTTTGGAAATGAGCCCTCTGTCAGATGTGGACTTGGTGAAGATCTTTTCCCACTCTGTAGCCAGTCATTTTGTTCTTTTGACTGAATCCTTTTTCTTAAAGAATCTTTTCAGTTTCATGACTTCCCATGTATTGTTTATTTCAGTGTCTGGGCTCTTGGTGTCCTGTTCAGGAAGTTGTCTCCTGTGCTAATGCATTCAGTATTCTCCAGTTTCTATCATCTTTCCCACATCTATCATTTTTGTATCTGGATTTGTGTAGAGGTCTTTGCTCCACTGGTGGCAGATATGAATCTATTTGCATTCTTCTATATGACATCAGTTGGATAAGCACCATTTGTTGCAAGTGTTTTTTTTCCATTATGTAATTTTGGCTTCTTTATCTAAAATCAGGTGTCCATAAGTGCATGGATTTATGTGTGGGTCTTCAATCTGTTTCATTGATCCACCTGTCTGTTTTTATGCTAACAGAATGCTTTTTTATTACTATACCTCTGCAGTAGAGCTTGAGACCAGAGATGGTGATAACCCCAGAAGTTCTTTTATTGTACAGGATTATTATTTCTATTCTGAGCTTTTTGTTTTACCATATAAAGTAGAGTATTGTTCTTTCAAAGTCTATAAAGAATTGTGTTGCGATTTTAATGGTGATTACATTGAATCATTTGGTAAGATGATTTTGGTATGCTTATGGTAAGATAACCATTATAACTATGTCAGTTCTACTGATCCATGAGCATGGGATAGCTTTCCATCTTCTGATACCTTCTCCAATTTCTTTCTTCAAAGATTTAAAGTTCTTGTCATATAGGTCTTTTGCTTGCTTGGTTAGAGTTATACCAAGGTATTTTATATTATTTGAGACTATTGTCAAAGATGTTGATTTCCTAATTTCTTTCTGAGTCCATTTATCATTTGTATTTAAGAGGGCCACTGATAATTTTCTAGTTAATTTTGCATGCTGTCACTTGATTAAAGGTGCTCATTAGCTGTAGGTATTCCCTAATAGAATTTTTGGAGTCATTAATGTATACCATCTGATAGTCAAAGTGTAATGATACTTTGACTTCTTCCTTTCCTGTATGTATCCCCTTGATTCTCTTTAGTTGTTTTATTGTTTTAGCTAGAATTTCAAGTACTATATTGAATAGGTATGGAGAGAGTAGACAACTTTGTCTTGTCTCTGATTTTAGTGGGATAACTTTGAATTTATTTATATTTAATTAGACATTGATGTTGGCAATATAGTTGCTGTATATTGCTTCTATTATGTTTAGGTATGTCCTTTTATCCCTAATCTCTCCAAGACATTTATCATGAAGGAGTGTTGGATTTTGTCAAAGACTCCTTAGCCACCAGGGACCAGGCAAGACTTCAAGAAATGACTGAAGGAGTGAGTGAGTAATTTAAGAAAAAAGCCAGTTCTTTGACTGTCAAAGTAGGCATTCAGGAAGAAACAACATCTTAAATTGAAGCAGGAGGAAAAAGTTCAGGCTGCCCAATAAACCCACTTCCACCCCCAAATCTGAAATCTAAACTTTTTTTCCTACCACCAGTAGGTTCATTATCTACTCCAAACTCTTTCAAAACTGATAACATTCACTCAATGTGCTACTTTCGATGAATTTAATATTTACTCTTCTTCTTCCAAACTTTTCTAATTAGCTCTCTGACTAGGACGGACTGGATTTTTTAAACCTATGTCCACAGACAGCAGAATGTAAGAGCAGAGTCTAAACAACCAGGAGAAGTAGTTCAGACTTGACACATGCCTACTCCAGATGTGTATAAGGGTAGAAATTTCTATTTTATGAAGAACTGATGAGACTGCCCAATAAAGGACTGAAAAGCAAGGAGAAATCACACTGAGTAACTGCACAAGCTCTTGGCTTAGCCCTGCTCTTCCTTAGTTCTCACAACTCTACAAGACAGGCTTGTTAGCCTCATTTTCTAGATGAGAAAATAGAGTCACAGAAGTCAAGGTATTTGACTCGGACCACAGAGATGGTCAAAGGAAGGAGATGCTTATGCTTTCCTTACCCTTCCTTTCTCTTCAACTCTATTCCTTGTATACTTTTGAAGTTGTAATTGGTTTGTGGTGTTGCTGAGTCCACAGAAAAGTCCAGATGCTTGGAGCTTTCCTTCCTCGTAATGGACAGTAGAAACCTAAAAAAGGAGACTATTAACTACGCTGCCATTACTAGTCTCATCACAATGCAAGCAACATAGCCGTCTGGCACTTCAAATTAAGCAGGGCATGGAGGAGCACTCAAGTACACTAGAGGGCCCTTGTACACATTTCAGTAATTTGGACTGGGACTCTTCTAACCACTCATTGACCAATGCAATTCTTGTCAGTGAAGCTTTTGCTTTCTATATTTTTTTTTCCTCCTGAGTCTGTCTGGGAATTATTTTGCAGGATTAGAGTTCCACCTGGAGGCTAACAGGGTAGCTGGAACTTCCACTGCAGAAGCATGCAATAGGCAACCTGTACAGGCATTGGTAGAACAAATGCTCAAGAAAATGGATAAACATAATTGTACCACGGTGCCTCTCATTTATTCGCTGAGTACTTTGCAAGCATGAGCTTCACAGCAGCCTCGCACTTTATCCTCAGTAAGTTTTTAGAATAATACTTTTATGATTCCCATGCTAGAGATAACTGAGATTTCACAGCCAATATTTTTTCTTAATTCGTTCAGCTATTAAGTATTGAAGAGGGAATTAAAACTCAGGTTTCCATAAACACATTTTAGACTCTTAGTAGCACTACATATTGAATCTCTAAATGATAGAAATAGCAGAGACTGACTAGAAGCCTGGAGAACCATCTTGTCCTCTAGCCTAAGTCTCAGGGGGAAAGCAATAAAACAGATTGGATGCTTCATGCCTTGTGCTATTGTGCCCTCTCGAGAAACTATTAAATTTCTGTCACAAGCAATCAGACTTAAGTCCATTCACATTCCTGTGTAAATAAAGCGTAATCGATAAAGCTTAAAGCTTAATTATTTATTTATTCGATTGATTATTTAAGCTTAACAAACAAAACTAAAGCAAATTTCATTATTTTTATCGTGTAATTAATTATTTACACCTAAATTAGGATAAACAAGGTTTGGCTTATCAGCCTGCATTAGAAAACCCCAGTCAGGTCTTTGCTAGCCCTGGATTTTTCTCTCTTCTCTCAGCTCTGGTTTCTAGACTCTCTTTCTTCTTAGCTACCCCCAACTAGCCCTACCCTGCAGGAATCTCTTCTCCAGGGCACAGCTCCAGAACAGAATACCAGCTCCCCAGGAACCAGAATTCTTTTTGAATTTTGAAAACAAATCCTTGAACGGGTTGCATTTTAAGAATTTTCCTTCCGAAGTACAATGACTAAGCAAATAGAAATCACCATGGGGTAAATAGGCATTTATGTTCTCCAAGATGGCCACAGCTCTCGACTCTGAGTCCCATTAACTCAAAGCTGGACTTTAATATCCTCACCATTTGGTAGAATCTGTCTCTGATTCTCAAGGCTGAGTGGACCTCTGTCAATGTCTGACAATACACAATGGCCAAAGTGATATCGTGTATCTTCCAACTTAGAAACAATAGCCTAACCTTTTCTCTTGACTTCTTAAGGTGCTTTTTGTCTGAATATAGACTCCATAATAAGAATCATCTGAAATTAGTCCGTGGGCTGGAGCAGAAGACCCAATAGATGTTCTAGTCAACAGGCTAGATTTTCACATTCTGTGCCCCAAGCCACCATAGTACTTTAAGATTCTTCTCTAACAGGTAATAAGATATTTTTTTCCTCCTTTTTGTTTCCCAGTAAGTTGGAACTGATTGGAAATAATCAGCTTTAGACTCCAGCTCAATTCCTGTTGTCTACAAGAAGATTCAACTAAAATGCTTTATTATTTTAAATGTTTATTTATTCAATAACTAAACAAAACATTGGTTTTTAGTGCTGGATTAAGGAAAGTTACCTGTAAAACTCACCATTTTATTTAAGTATTGAAAATGGGGGCTGGACTAGAACATCTTTCTTTAATTCAATGTTTTTATTAATTCTTTGATAATTTTCTGTAAACATACAATATATTTTACTATATTCACACCCGACTTCTCCCACTAACTCCTCTTATATCCATCTTCTACTTCCCCACTTCTTTCCAAATGTATGCCCCACCTCTCTCCCTCCCTCCCTTCCTTCCTCTCCCCACCTCTCGTAGCCCACTGCTTCCAATTTTGCTGCTCATGAGTTTGGGCCATCACTGAAGCATGGTCATCCTACCAGAGATCACACCATTAAAGAAAACAGATTCTCCCTCCCCAAGAAGCAAGAAGCTGTCAACAGCTCCTAGGTGAAGGACCCCACAGCTGGCCCTTTCCAGCCCATGCTGGAATGTTGGCTGGCTTGATCTTATACAGGTCTGACAGAAGCAACCGCAGCTGCTGGAAGTTCGTGAGTGAGACTGTTTGGTCATGTCCAGATGATTCTAAATGAAGATTTAGAGACAGTAAAATGATGAGCATTGATGAGGCGGAAATCATAAACTAGGAACATCAATCTCAAGAGAAATAGGGGAGAATTTGTTAAAGCAGGATATGAATAATCATGCAATGATTTAAGGGGTCTTTGGAGTTTTGACTACATTTATTGGACCCTGGGAATTGCTGAAAGATTTTAAGAAAGCATGCAGGGATATCATGCTTCCTCTAAGCAAGACATCAAAGTTTTAAATCAATTATTAGAGAATAACTTGTATATAATTAATCAAATTTTATAAAACATGTACATACTGTTTCCACAAGTATTCTAGCTTCCTTTCTGTTTCAAAATCAACTTAGAGATCTATTTGGTTTTTCACTCCTTCTCGCATTTCACTACTAAGGTTAGAATTCAAGCAGGAATTTGAACCAGAAACCAAAGAGGAATGCTATTTTCTGGTTTTATATCACACTTATTATACCAACCTTTTTATGTAACTTAGCACCATCTGCTTGGGGAATGGTGCCACTCATGGTGGACTGAGTCCTTCTCTATCAATCAATGATCAAACCAAGCACCCAGAGACATGTACATATGTCAAGACGATCTGGACAATACTTGAGCTGAGAGTCCCTTCTCAGGTGATTCTAGGCTGTGTCGAGTTGACAGTTAAAGAAAGGGAACTAGGAGGCATACCTAATATTCATACCTTCTGTTAAAATTCTTGCTGAAAATACTGTTCCTGAGTGGGGCAGCGCTATGTCCTTGACTTTCTCTGAGAACAAGGTGTGTGCTTTGAGGCAGCTGGCATGCTATGACAAGTTTCCAAGTCACAGGACAATGGAGCTCCAGATGGAATCACTGGCCAGGCCTCCTGTAGCTCTTTCCTGTAAACCTGACATGGTGAGAGGATCATTAGCCAGAGAGAAACAGCAGGATTATTAACTTCAGCTGCAAGTCAGACAGCCCTGTGCAGAGAATCCTTGCCAAATAGCCTGAAGCTGCTCCTGCTTTGACAAGTGCAGGTAGGGACCAGTTTCTATCACTTGTGGCTCTGAAAGAAAAGTCAGTATAACTTTTAAAATAGCTTAACAGAATTTCTATTAAAAATAGACTCCTATCCCATGTCAATCCGTGTGTAATTCATCAAACATAATAAATAGCTAAGAACGGGCCACTTTATAAATACTGTCTGATGTAATCCTGTCTTTGTAATCATGAAAATAGACCCATGGCTGTGTTTATTTTGGAAATAGTAAATCTTAAGTTCAAGAACACTTAGCATTAGGCTGAGGTCATCTGGTAGTAGCTAATTTGAAACACATTCTGAGTATAGTTGTCTTTCTCTTCCACCAACCACTTCTCCCACATATGACAGTCACTGATATTAGGAGGACAAAAGCGAGTGAAAGAGTTTCCTCGGCCTTAAGAGCTTCACAAACTGCACAAGAAATAATCTGCGAACTAAGAACACTGAATTAAGAGTCAAGAGAAATAGTAGTGAAATGAGGGAGAGGAATAAAAAGAAAGAAATCGCGTGAGCTAAAGGAGTCTGAAAAGCCCTATGAAGAAGGAAGCTCCGGCAGTGATTTTCACAGAAGGACAGAGTTTGGGCTGACCACAAATAAAGGACAAACAAACATTGCCACCAGGGAATTTCCTAGCAGGGTCTGGGCTTGCAGACAGACAAGTCCAACAAAAGTTTCTGAATCAATTAAATATTGGAATTATTATTATATATATGAAATATTGAAATAAAACTAAGAAACAGGATCATTCATTATCACAGAGTAGACAATAAAACTCAAACAAGACTAGAAACTGCACCAAATTACTCTTGAAAAACTTACAAAAAAATATCTTGATAAATGTCTTTGTCCTGGCAATATAAAAGTCTCTTAATATAATTACAGGGATAAGAAGGATTCTGGGGGGGGGGCTCTATCATTTAAATGAATATAGAAAATAACTTTAAATAAATTCAGTATTATGGGCATACAAATATCAGTAACAATAATAAAGAAGAAGGGATAACTAACCTGAAAAAAGGGCACGGAAAGACTTAAAGCAGGGAAGGTGGGATGGGAGGGATGTGGGTGCGGAACTCATATATGAAGTTCATGAAAATATTAAATGAAGGGAAAAAAGAGAGATTTTGAGTAAAGAAGTCCTATACAGAAAAAGTCAATGGGGCATCCTGAACAACCTACACCTGCCTTAAATTGCTAATATATGTAGCAGTTTAAGCTGCAACAAGCAGTTCCTTATAAATGACCATTAGAACCAGGCAGTGGTGGCACATGCCTTCAATCACAGCACTTGGGAGGCAGAGGCAGTGGATCTCTGTGAGTTGGAGGCCAGCCTGGTCTACAAGAGCTAGTTCTAGGATGGGCTTCAAAACTACAGAGAAACCCTGTCTCGGAAATCAAAAAAAAAAAAAAAAATGACCATGAGAACTAAACAGAACTTAAGCTCCTTCAGTCAGGAACATCTAATAAATTTAGTCATGTCAGTGGACACTCTCCTCTGATATAAACTGGATAAATGTCTTTACTTACCTGCTCTTCTCCTGCATTACTTTTCCTCACGCTCTTCAGGGAACTCCCAAACCATATTAGTTGAGAGTCTCCAGTTCATGAATGACTATTTGCAGAAAACAAACAAACAAACAAACAAAAAACACTCAAAGTCTTATTTTTTTCTCTTTTTACCTTTTGATAAGGTTAAAATGTTAAGCACGGTCCCTTTTTTAAAAAAAATCAACGATACTATACGAATAGCCATTATTGCTGTTTCTCTTTTTATTGCATTCAAAGTATAACTAAGAAAACCAAAACAAGAGAAAATGTTTAAAAAATACATAAAAAGAACTAAAGTGGTTAAAGGGGGCTATCACACTACTTCTAAAACCCAAAAGAATTTTCTGACAGATTAGCAGGACAAATTTTATTAAAGTCTAGAAAAATAAAACTACATTAAATTCTTTTAATTAAAACTCATATTATAAAGCCAGTTTTCCCCCAAATTAAAATGTCAAATTTCCATCAAATCTCAATGGGTTGTTCATGTGATTTGACAATCTAATTCTAAAACAGATTTGGAAAAAGAAAGGCAAAGAACAATTATTCAGGAATGTAATGTAGAAGCATGTGCAATGGAGTTAACATTGCAGATGGGTGCAGAGAACATAAGGGAAAATTCCTTAAAGAAAAGATAAGCTATGAATCTATGGGAAAGCAGCAATTAGCCCAATTACACTACAATACATTTAAATTTTCTTTGCATCAAAAAATGTGCAAAGAATTCGAACATAAACCACCAACTGAAAAGGCTCTCTATTCCTTAACATTGAGGGATCTCATCTTCTCTTGAAGTTTCAGTTGACTGCCTGAGACACAATGGTGGAAGGATTGCCCTTACTAGCACCTGGTCACCAGGGCTTATTGTCAGCTCTGAAAAAGTGGATATTGTTGCTATCAATGATACTTTCATTGACCTCAGTTTCAAGGTCTTCACATTCCATTGTGATCCTACCCATGGGAATGGCCATGCTCATTCACGGTTAAGCCTAAGTTCAGGAGATTTGTCATCATAAGAAGTTCATTCCCACCTTCCCAGAGCAGAAGCCCACCAAGTTCAAGCAGGGTGGTAGAGGTGCCAAGCAAGTTATGGATTATGTGTAGTACAGTAGTACTCAACCTTCCTAATACCATGACCTTTTTACAGTTCCTCATGCTGTAGTGACACCCAACCCCAAAATTATTTCATTGCTCCTTAATAGCTGTAATTTTGCAGCTATTAGGAATTGTAATGCAAATATCTGATATTCAACCCTGAAGGGGTCATGACCCACAGGTTTGAACTGCTGTACCTAGACTTCACCAGCTACTTGAACGGTGAAAACTAAATGAACATCACCTCTTCCTCTTCTGCTGATGCTCCCCTGTTTGGATGAACATGAATCATGAGAAGAACTTCAACCCACTCAACATCACCAGAAATGTATCCTGCATCCCAAACTTCCTCACCTTCTTTTCCAAGGTCGTCCATGATAACTTCAGCATTGTGGAGGGAATCGTGATCACAGTCAATATTTCCACTTCCACCGAGAAGACTGGGAATGGTTCCTCTAGGCAACTATGACACTACAGCCACATGATACACCTAATATCATTTCTGTATCTCCTGGCACTGCCAAGCTAATGACATAAAATCAACCCACATCTGAATAGGAAGTTCATTGGCATGTCCTTCCATGTTTTACCCTTAATAGACCCATGTGTATCTGACATACTGTCAGGAGAAAGCATTCAAATGTGATGACACCAAGAAGGTGATGAAGCAGCAATCAGTGCCCCTAAAAGGCACCCCATGCCAGGCTGTCTCCGGTAACTTAATAACACTCCCTTTTCCACCTTTGATGCAGGGGCTGCTAATGTTCCCAACCAGCCCTTTGTCAAGCTCATTTTCTGCTCTGACAAGAAATTTGACTGCAGCACCAGCGTGATGGACCTCATAGTCCATACAACCTTCAAGGAGTGAGAAGCCGTGACCCACCACTCCAGCAAAAACATGAAAAGAAGAGAAGGAGCCTCGACTACTGAGGAGTCCCTGCCCCAACTCATCGACAAACTGAGCATCTCTCCTCAATTCAAATCCCAGACCCACAGAGGAAGAGGAGGGGCTGAGTGAACAGTACGCTCTCACTTACCGTCAAGAAAATTCACTAAACTCAACCACTCCAAAAAAGCAAGAATAAAATAACTATTTTTAAAAAATTTAGTTGGAATATATTAAAACTGGCATCCTTATAGGTCAAGAAATAAATGACTGTTGACAATCATTTAGTTAATCTGATCTAATTAATTAACTCCTATGAACCATCAAGAGAAAAGTAAGCAGAACAATAAAGAAACTAGCATTTCATAGAAGTGGAAGCAGCTGTCCAACAACAACTCAACAGACAATAAACAGTAAGATTCAGGAAAATAAAAATTAAACTCAGGATGACATGTAATTTCACATCTATTAGGTTGGCAGAACTTGTGAATTCTGACAGTGTTAAGAAAGCCATAGCGGTCCACGTGGATGGCTGGAAACACAGAGCAAAGAGATTTCTCAGTCAGTGTTCCTACTCCATTTTGGGGTTGGCCACCCTCAATGTTTCTTGACCTCTGAGTCCCATCCAGTTCTGTCTAGGAAGATAATCCCTGAAGACAGTCCTGGATGCTCCACTCAGAAGCTAGGCTCCTGTAGCCTCTTCAATGACTTTATTTGTTCAGAGATAATATGAATAAAAATAAGACTATTGAACTCTTGTTTAAATAGAATCCTATTCCTTAAGGAAGAAGTTTTTCGCTGAAGAATTCACCAAAACCAGCTCTGGGAGACTATGCATATTTCATTATCCCAACATTAGAATTTCAGATACAGGAGGTGGGCACTGGAACACAAAAGTTTACATTCCTGACAAACCCTCGGGACTGCCATGATCGATCACAGACCCTGTAGCAATCTCCCTCTCTCTGCCAGAAATCAGGCCGCACTCTGAACAGTCTCTATCCCTGGACAGAGAGTGGATGATAAGGCTTATTATGCTATTGCAGTCTCCCGTTTTCTTCCAGCTATGAGCAAGTGCAAGATAACTTTGAATTAAAATTTACTTCTATCTAGTGCCTTCCTGCCCTTGTGGTTCCTAACACATAGGCTAGACTAAGCTGGGTCGTGTGGTCTGGAGCTTGCTCCCCTTCTCAGCATATGAGAGTCAGTAACTCCCTTCATCCTACAGAGCCAAAGGCTTTCTCTCTCTCTTTCCTCCAATACCCCCATCATGTTGTCTCTGGTATGATGCTAATAACTCTTCCTATATTCTTGGAACTGAATGATTTGTGTCTTCAGGCCTCCTCATGGTTGCCTGACATATTCCATGCTAAACGATGTTCCTTGCCAAGATCCCCACCATATTGCCCAAGATAACTCTCTGTTCCAATGTTCTTCCATTCTAACATCCAATCATGGCAGCTCTTGGGTTACAGCTACTTGTGGCTGTGAGGCTATTTATTCTAATGAAATTTATCTGAAAGGTCATCATCTCAGCCTCCTTTCCTGTCTCCCCCATCCCTCTTCCTAGCAGTTCTAATGCTGCTGGTCTCAAGATCAAATTTAAAAGGTTCTTTCTTTTGTGAGTGTATTCTCATCTATTGCAGATTGAGAATAAAGGAGTGATGTGGGTGAAGGGAAGTTGAGATACAGTTTTAAAAATTACTTCTGTTAATAGGCTTATCTCAAGAGTAAGTATAGAATCACCCTGAATCCATTAAAATTCACTCATATGTTACTTGTGCATGCAAAACACACAGAGAGAAAAAGACACAAAGACATATTGGGATACAATTCAGCAATTTTTTTAAAAAATGAAGAAATATATTCACTTTCAGCATGAACGAACCTGAAGAACATTATGATAAGTAAAATAAGTCAGGCACAGAATGCAAAAATTCATCATGACCTCACCCACGCATATGTGGACTCCAAAATAACATGAGCTCAAAGACTGGGGCTTTGTTGGAGGAAGTATGTTACTAGGAGTTGAGTTTACATGTTGCAAAAAGTCAATGCTAGGCCCAGTGTCTCTCTGGACTACAGTTCAGGATGTGGGTCTTGGATAAAACTCCTGCTTGCTAACATGTTCCCTGCCGCCATGCCCCCTGCCATGGTAATAATGATAATGGAACTGTAAACAACCCCTCAATTAAATGCTTTCCTTTATAAGAGCTGCCTTGATCATGGTGTTTTTTCATGGGAACAGGACTGTGATTAAGAACTAGATTCATATTTCTCACCTTATTAAAAATTAATTCACGATAAATTAAAGATCTTAAAATCAGACTTGAAACTTTGAAACGTCAAGAGAAAAACACTTCGGTGTATAGATGTAGGTGAAGACTTTCTGACCAGGACTCCAGTCTCAAGAATTGACAGATTACATAACATTAAAAACTTGACCATTCCAAAAATTCAAATAAATTAATCAATAACAGAATAAAGAAACAGCTAAAAAAAATGAGAGAAAACCATTGCTAAGTATTCATCCATCCAAGAATGGCACAGTATATAAAATATATGAAGAACTTGAGAAATTAAAACCAAAAGAATAAGTAAACCTTATTCTTTTTTGGGAGGCCGCGTAGGAATTTCAAAATTGCGGTCAACTTCGACTACATATCAAATTCCAGGCTTGAGCTGCATAGAAAGACTGGCCTAAAATTAAATCCTAATAATAATAGCATAATTAAATAGCATAAATAATAGCATAATCAATAAGTGAAAAAATCAATTTCACAGAGTTCTTGCAGGAATTATAAATGACAAAAGGATAGATTAAAAACTGATAAACATATCAGAGAAATGAAAATCCAAACACCATGAGAAACCATTTTATTCCAGCTGTAATGACCATTATCCGGAAAACAGCAACCTAGGGAGGATATGGGGAAAAAGGACCTTATACACTTCTGATTAAATGCAAATTAGGGAAGTCAAGATAGGTATCAAAATCAGTATGGAAGCTCTTTAAAGACTTACGAATAAAATTACTATGTATCCCTGTCTTATACTGCTCCTGGATACATAACCAAAGGAGTCAGTCACACACAATAGATAGATATATCTGCGCACTCTAGTCCCTACTAAGTTCTAGAATCAAATGAGAAACACACCAGTCGATCAACAAGCCATGACCTGCTTTAGTATTGTCCTAACTGGAGTGACAAGAGAATGAAGAAAAGACAGACTCAAGACACACATACAAGATACACATCTGGAATGGCAGATGTGCTGTGTGCCCTGATGATACACCAGCAGCCTGAAAAACTGGAGCATTTTACATTGCTGAGCATGGAGGACACAGCTTGTCTAGTCTCCACAGGCGGTCTCTGGAACAGAATTGTTTATGGTTGTCCTCATCCGGGAGGAGGAAGCTATGATTTAAACTTTCTGAAGACATGGTGTTAACTAAAAGTCAATCATTGGAGGCATCCACTCTTGGACCAGAGAAAGGCTTTGTCATGCTTCTGAGCCTCACTTAAAAAATATTCTGCCACTTCCATGGGTCCAGGAGATTGGAGTCCTTGACACACCATGCTCATAATTACAGGTACCCAGGACACCATCCCCTACCCACATGAACAGATAAAGAAAGGCAACATTTGCAAGCAACACGGTATTCTTCATACAGAAAGAA
Source organism: Myodes glareolus (assembly GCF_982192425.1). Lineage (NCBI taxonomy): Eukaryota > Metazoa > Chordata > Mammalia > Rodentia > Cricetidae > Myodes > Myodes glareolus. The sequence goes on from NC_142049.1 coordinate 6,507,502, forward strand.
GAAATCAGGTCGTGTGAAGGAAAATGACTGGCTTGAAATCAGCCAGACTCAGACAAGTATCATCTATTTTCTTATCTATCTAGTCTTGAGAGCAGAAGGGAGACTATGTGGGGGGAAGGGTAGAGCAGTAGGAGAAGAACATGAATATGAAGAGGAGAGGGTGATATGAGGAGGAATATGACTGAAATACATTAGATACTTGGGCAAAAGTATCCTAATGCTGTGTATCACTTTGTACAAATAATAGTCACTAATAAAAAAAATAAGTTTCTAAGATAACAGAAAACATACACTTTAGACATTAAGATTGAGATTTCCCAACGAAAAAAATCTAAGACTCTCAAAAATTTACTTTCTAATGTCCCACAGGTGACCCACGAGAGAGGAGACAGAGCATGGTTGTATCTGATTATAATCCTAATGCCCCATGAGATTCAATGAAGCACATCAGCCGGGTAATTGGTATCCTGGATACGAGAAGATCACTGTTGTCTGCTGTAAGGAAATACATAGTCATTTTCTATTATCCTAATGAAAACAGAGGAATGCTATATACACAATTTTTTCTAGTTTTAAAGAACACATGTCCTGCTTCCATCCAGAGGGCCTTCCGAGTGGTGAGTTGATTCGGGCCACGGCAGCGGCCCCGGCGAGGGGGAGCTAGGTCTTTCCCCGACCCCATAGACTCCCAGGTCAGCCTGCCCTGCTGGCTCCACCCTGCTAGCTTCCCGCCAGCCATCCCAGCTTCCATCCAGAGGGCCTTCCGAGTGGTGAGTTGATTCGGGCCACGGCAGCGGCCCCGGCGAGGGGGAGCTAGGACTTTCCCCGACCCCATAGACTCCCAGGTCAGCCTGCCCTGCTGGCTCCACCCTGCTAGCTTCCCGCCAGCCATCCCTGCTTCCATCCAGAGGGCCTTCCGAGTGGTGAGTTGATTCGGGCCACGGCAGCGGCCCCGGCGAGGGGGAGCTAGGACTTTCCCCGACCCCATAGACTCCCAGGTCAGCCTGCCCTGCTGGCTCCACCCTGCTAGCTTCCCGCCAGCCATCCCAGCTTCCATCCAGAGGGCCTTCCGAGTGGTGAGTTGATTCGGGCCACGGCAGCGGCCCCGGCGAGGGGGAGCTAGGACTTTCCCCGACCCCATAGACTCCCAGGTCAGCCTGCCCTGCTGGCTCCACCCTGCTAGCTTCCCGCCAGCCATTCCTGCTTCCATCCAGAGGGCCTTCCGAGTGGTGAGTTGATTCGGGCCAAGGCAGGGGCCCCGGCGAGGGGGAGCTAGGACTTTCCCCGACCCCATAGACTCCCAGGTCAGCCTGCCCTGCTGGCTCCACCCTGCTAGCTTCCCGCCAGCCATTCCTGCTTCCATCCAGAGGGCCTTCCGAGTGGTGAGTTGATTCGGGCCACGGCAGGGGCCCCGGCGAGGAGGAGCTAGGACTTTCCCCGACCCCATAGACTCCCAGGTCAGCCTGCAGTGCTGTGTCCACACTGCTAGGCTCTCCCGCCTGCCATCCCAGCTTCCATCCAGGTACAAATTTCTATATTTCTCCCCTCCCACTGAGGCCATAAAATTTCCCCAGTTCAGCTGCCTTGCACACTGGGCCTGCTCTGTAGGGGCATCCCGGAAAGAGGGAGTGCCTGTGCTTCAATACCCTGCCTGGGGAAAGGTAGGCATTCTATCAGTGAACTCCCTGCCCAACAAGGGAACCTGACCCGATACCAGAAGCTCCAATAGAGAGCATTGGATCGAAGAGATGGGCAGACGCCAAGGCAAGACCTCCTCCAACAATCTGAAAAACAACATGAAAATATCAGATCCCAACGACCCTACAACAGAAGGATTTGAACACTCTAACCCAGATGAAGTGGAAAAAAGTGCCATTATGAAAGCAATAGAGTCCCTTAAACAGGATATGAATAACTCCCTTAAGGAACTGGTCGAGAAGTATAACAAAAAGTTTGAAGAAATGAGTATAGAAATGGATGAGAAATATAACAAAAAGTTTGAAGAAATAAGTAAATCCGTGAGTGATACCCTGAGAAACCAAGAAAAAACAATCAAACAAGTAAAGGAAACAGTCCAAGAATTGAAAACTGAAATGGAGGCAATGAAGAAAACACAAAACGAGAACCGGCTGGATATGGAAAACCTAGGTAAACGAGCGGAGACTACAGAATCAAGCATAACCAATAGAATACAAGAGATAGAAGAACGAATCTCAGATTCTGAAGATACCATAGAGAAAATAAATGCTCTGGTCAGAGAAAACGGCAAATCCAACAAATTCTCTTCACAAAACATTCAGGAAATCTGGGACACAATAAAAAAACCAAATCTAAGAATAATAGGGATTGAAGAAGGAGAAGAACTGCAGATCAAAGGACCAGAAAATATATTCAACAAAATTATAGAAGAAAACTTTCCCAACCTAAAGAACGATATTCCTATGAAGGTTCAAGAAGCATACAGAACACCGAATAGATTGGATCAGAAAAAAACATCCCCGCGTCATATAATAATCAAAACACAAAACATAAATATTAAAGAAAAAATTTTAAGAGCTGCAAAGGAAAAAGGTCAAGTAACTTATAAAGGTAAACCTATCAGGCTTACACCGGATTTCTCTATGGAAACCATGAAAGCCAGAAGATCCTGGATAGAGGTACTGCAGAAACTAAGAGACCATGGATGCAAACCCAGACTAATATACCCTGCCAAGCTACTGTTCACTATCAACGGAGAAAACAAAATATTCCAGGATAAAAACAAATTTAAGCAATACGTAGCTACTAATCCAGCCTTACAGAGAATATTAGAAGGAAAATCACTACCGAAGGAATCCAACATTCCCAACACGGCCTACAATAACTCGAACATCTAGCGACCATTCACAAGCACAAATTAAAGAAGAAAAACACATATACTCTACTACCTAACAAAAAAAAAATGACCGGAGTCAACAACCACTGGTCATTAATATCACTTAATATCAATGGACTCAATTCACCTATAAAGAGGCACAGACTTAGAGATTGGATACGAAAACAGGATCCAACATTCTGCTGTTTACAAGAAACACACCTCAACCACAAAGACAGACACCTACTCAGAGTAAAGGGTTGGGAAAAGGTTTTCCAAGCAAATGGGCCTAAGAAACAAGCAGGCGTGGCCATTCTAATATCTAACAAAATCGACTTCAAACTAAAATCAATCAGAAGAAATGGAGATGGACATTTCATACTCATAACTGGAACAATTCATCAGGAGGAAGTCTCAATCCTGAATATCTATGCTCCTAATATAAAGGCACCCACATATGTAAAAGAAACTCTTCTAGAACTCAAGGCGGTCATCAAACCACACACACTAATAGTAGGAGACTTCAACACTCCTCTCTCACCAATGGACAGGTCAATCAGACAGAAACCAAACAGAGAATTGAGAGACCTATTGGAGGTATTGAATCAAATGGACTTAACAGACATCTATAGAACACTCCACCCAAATAGGAAAGAATATACCTTCTTCTCTGCAGTTCATGGAACCTTCTCGAAGATTGACCACATACTCGGTAACAAAGTAAACTTCCACAGATACAAAAAAATATTAGTAACTACCTGTGTCTTGTCAGATCACCATGGACTAAAATTAGAATTCAACAACAGTGCTCCCCCCAGGAAGCCAACAAACTCATGGAAACTGAACAGTCAACTACTAAATCACCCCTGGGTCAAGGAAGAAATAAAGAAAGAAATTAAACTCTTCCTTGAATTTAATGAAAACAAAGACACAACATACTCAAACCTATGGGACACTATGAAAGCAGTGCTAAGAGGAAAGTTCATAGCACTAAGTGCCCAATTAAAGAAAGCGGAGAAAGCACACATTGGAGAATTAACAGCACAATTGAAAGATCTAGAAAAAAAAGAAGCTGATTCACCCAGGAGGTCTAGAAGACTGGAAATAATCAAACTGAGGGCTGAAATCAACAAAATAGAAACAGAGAAAACAATCCAAAGAATCAATGAATCAAAAAGCTGGTTCTTGGAGAAAATCAACAAGATTGACAAACCCCTAGCCAAGTTAATCAAACGGCAGAGAGAGAACATGCAAATTAATAAGATCAGAAATGAAAAGGGGGACATAACCACAGACACAGAGGAAATTCAGAGAATCATTAGATCTTACTATGAAAGTTTATATGCCACAAAGTTGGAAAATGTAAAAGAAATGGACATTTTTTTAGATAAGTACCATATACCAAAGTTGAACCAAGAACAGGTGAACAACCTAAATAGACCTGTTAGTCGCGAAGAATTAGAAGCTGTTATCAAAAATCTCCCTACCAAAAAAAGCCCAGGACCAGATGGTTTCAATGCAGAATTCTACCAGAACTTCCAGGAAGAGCTAATACCTATACTCCTTAATGTATTCCACAATATAGAAACAGAAGAGTCATTGCCTAACTCCTTTTATGAAGCTACAGTTACCCTAATACCAAAACCACACAAAGACACAACCAAGAAAGAGAATTACAGGCCAATCTCAGCCATGAACATCGACGCGAAAATTCTCAATAAAATACTGGCAAACCGAATCCAAGAGCACATTAGAAAAATTATCCATTATGATCAAGTCGGCTTCATTCCAGAGATGCAGGGCTGGTTCAACATACGCAAATCTATCAATGTAATCCATCATATAAATAAACTGAAAGAAAAAAACCATATGATCATCTCACTAGATGCTGAAAAAGCATTTGACAAAATTCAACACCCATTTATGATAAAGGTGTTGGAGAGACTGGGGATACAAGGATCATACCTAAATATAATAAAAGCAATATACTGCAAGCCGACAGCTAACATCAAACTGAATGGAGAGAAACTCAAAGCCTTTCCACTAAAATCAGGAACGCGACAAGGCTGTCCACTCTCTCCATACCTCTTCAATATAGTGCTTGAAGTTCTAGCAATAGCAATAAGACAACATAAGGAGATCAAGGGGATTCGAATTGGAAAGGATGAAGTTAAACTTTCGTTATTTGCTGACGATATGATAGTTTACATAAGTGACCCCAAAAACTCTACCAAAGAACTCCTACAGCTGATAAACACCTTTAGTAACGTGGCAGGATACAAGATCAACTCCAAAAAATCAGTGGCCCTCCTATACACAAAGGATAAAGAAGCAGAGAGGGAAATCAGAGAAGCATCACCTTTCATGATAGCCACAAATAGCATAAAATATCTTGGGGTTACTCTAACCAAGGAAGTGAAAGACCTATTTGACAAAAACTTTAAGTCTTTGAAGAAAGAAATTGAGGAGGATACCAGAAAATGGAAAGACCTCCCCTGCTCTTGGATTGGGAGAATCAACATAGTAAAAATGGCAATTCTACCAAAAGCAATCTACAGATTCAATGCAATCCCCATCAAAATCCCATCAAACTTCTTCACAGACCTTGAGAGAACAATAATCAAGTTTATATGGCAAAACAAAAAACCCAGGATAGCCAAAACAATCTTATATAATAAAAGAACTTCTGGAGGCATTACCATCCCTGACTTCAAACTCTATTATAGAGCTACAGTATTGAAAACAGCTTGGTATTGGCATAAGAACAGAGAAGTCGACCTATGGAATCGAATAGAAGACCCAGATATTAACCCACAAACTTATGAACACCTAATTTTCGACAAGGGAGCTAAAGGTATACAATGGAAGAAGGACAGCATCTTTAACAAATTTTGCTGGCATAACTGGATGTCAACCTGTAAAAAAATGCAAGTAGATCCATATCTATCACCATGCACAAAAATCAAGTCCAAATGGATTAAAGACATCAACATTAATCCGTCCACTTTGAACCTGATAGAAGAGAAAGTGGGAAGTAGTCTACAAGATTTAGGCACAGGAGGCCTCTTCCTAAGCAGGACCCCAGCAGCACAGACAATAAGAGAAACAATGAATAAATGGGATCTACTGAAACTGGGAAGCTTCTGTAAAGCAAAGGACACTGTCAGTAGGACAAAAAGGCTGCCTTCTGACTGGGAGAAGATCTTCACCAACCCCTCATCAGACAAAGGTCTGATCTCCAAAATATACAAAGAACTCAAGAAACTAGGCACTAAAACTCTAATTAACCCAATTAAAAAATGGGGTACTGAACTTAACAGAGAATTCACAACAGATGAACTTCGAATGGCCAGAAGACACTTAAGGTCATGCTCAACCTCCTTAGCGATCAGGGAAATGCAAATCAAAACCACTTTGAGATACCATCTTACACCTGTCAGAATAGCTAAAGTCAAAAACACCAATGATATCCTATGCTGGAGAGGATGTGGGGTGAGGGGAACACTCATCCATTGTTGGTGGGAATGCAAACTCGTGCAGCCACTGTGGAAATCAGTGTGGCGGTTTCTCAGGAAACTGGGAGTCAACCTCCCTCAGGACCCAGCAATTCCACTCTTGGGAATATACCCTAAAGATTCCCGATCATACTACAAAAGCATTTGTTCTACTATGTTCATAGCAGCACTATTTGTAATAGCCAGAACCTGGAAACAGCCTAGGTGCCCCTCAATAGAAGAATGGTTAAAAAAGGTGTGGAACATATACACATTAGAGTTTTACTCAGCGGTAAAAAACAATGACATCTTGAATTTTGCATGCAAATGGATGGAAATAGAAAATGCTTTACTGAGTGAGGTAAGCCAGACCCAAAAAGAGGAACACGGTATGTATTCACTCATAAGTGGATTCTAACCATAATTAAAGGTCTTTGAGCCTATTATTCGTGATCCTAGAGAAGCTAAATAAGAAGATGAACCTGATGAAGATTATTTAGCTATCCACCAGGAGGTAGGAAATAGACAAGAGTCCCAGGTAACCTCGGGTGCATGGGGGGGAGGGAGGGTCGATGGAAGGGGAGAAGGTTAGAGAGAAGGGAGTAGGGGAAGAAAGGGGAAAGCTTGGTGGCCTGGGATGGGGGGGGAGGGAGGAAGGATGAACAAGGGATCAGGGAAGATTATATTTCAACTAAGGGACCCATTTTAGGGTTTACAGGAGACTTGAGTATATATGGGATCCCAGGTCCAAGGAGAGATCCCCCAGATTGCTCTCTGGACAGAGGAGTGGGTGCCTGAATCGGCCGTGGCCCATGTCCATACTGATGTATATTTTGCTTATCACCATAGATCCTGCATCTGACGAAGGATGGCGATACAGTCGGAAACCCACATTGCAGCACGGGACTGAGCCCCCCGAGGTCCAAATGAGGAGCAGAAGGAGGAAGAACATGAAAAACGAAGTCAGTACTGCGAGGGATGCCATCACCCACTGATACAAGGGAATGGATCTGATGAGAGTTTACCAAGGCCAGTTGGACTGGGACTGAAAGAGGACGTGATCTAACCAGACTCTCCGAATTTGGCCGGATTCTCTGACTGTGGCTGACCCGAAGTCTTTCGGAAAAGCCATTGACTATGACACTGGGACCTGTTTCCTCTACATATAATGGATTTTGGGGATCCAGTCTGTTTGGACACTCACCTTCCTGGACCTGGAGGGAGGGGGAAGGAACTGGAACTTCCCACAGGGCAGGAAACCCTGACCGCCCTGGGGGACGAAGAGGGAGGAGGAGGGGGAGTAGGGGGAGTGGGAGGGTGTTGGGAGGGGGAGTGGAAATGGAAACTTTTATAATTTAATAAAATTTACTAAAAAAAAAAAAAAAAAAAAAAAAAGAACACATGAATATACAATTATGTTTCATTGAGCTATACACCTGCTGAGTACAATTCATTTCAGTATATACTAACTCCCTCTTAAATATTGATGTTATCCTTACAAAATTTCAGAACAAAAGTTCTCAAGATTGTGAAAACAATAATCTATAGAGTTGACCTAATATCTTTACCTAGTGCCTCTCTGGGCTCTGGTCAAATCGGAAAGTTAAAACAAACAAGCAAACAAAATTCTATATATGGCTGAAGGAGAAAAATAAACTGTCCACAATACAAACAGTCTAAAAGAATCCATGCGCACTAAACCATCCCTACAGAGAATACTAGACACATTATTTCAGACTAAGGAGAGAAATAAGCACAACCAGGAGACTCCACAGAAGAAAACAAATGAAGCTATAATTACTGAAAAATGAAGGATGATTAAGAGCACAAAAACACCAAAATGATTGTAATTGACAAATATCTTTCAATAATACCTCTAAATAATAGTGACCTCTACTCTACAACTAAAAGACACAGGTTTATTGAGTGAATTAAGAAATAAAATCTGCTGTGTGCAAGGAAGTCAGCTCTCAAGAGAGGGACCACCTTAACGTGGATGGGTTAAAAAAAAACATTTCAAGCAAACGGAAGCAAAAGAGCAGGCATTGCCACCCTAATAATTGACAAAACAGACTTCAAGTGAGACCTCATCAGAAGAGATACGGACAGACACTTCATTCTAAGCACTGGAGCAATTAACCAAAAGGATGTTACAACCTTAATTATATACACACCAAACTCTGGTGCACTCCATTTTCTGAAAAGCATTTTACTGGAATTAAAGAACAAACAGTAACAACAACTTAATGATAGGTAATCCTAAAATCCCACTTTCTCCAATAGACAAGTCCTCTGAGCAGGAAAACAGAAACATCAGAATTAAGTATCATTGTGCATCAAACAGACCCAGCAGAAATCTACAGAATAGTTCACCCAAACACTAAAAGTTATACACACTTTTCAGTGACCCAGGGAAGTGTCTCTAAAACAGGCTACACCCTGAACCAACTCTTGCTGTTTTTTTTTCTTTCTTCCTTTCTTCCTTTCTCTCTCTCTCTCTCTCTCTCTCTCTCTCTCTCTCTCTCTCTCTCTCTCTTCCTTCCTTCCTTCCTTCCTTTCTTTCATTTCTGTTTTTCAAGCCTGGGTTTCTCTATGTAGTCTTGAAGTTTGGAGCCTAAGTTTTGCATTTTGGATAACCTCTGCTCAGCATGCCTTTCATATCTTTTGGATTAACAGTACTTTTTCGACATGCAGATGAATATCAATGTGTCATCGGCAGGGCCTGTAGCTTTATTCTTTTTTTTTAACTGGAAGGAGTATCCTGAAAGTTAGCCAACTTTCTTTCAAAGTCAGTCAGAAGCTTTTGAGAAAGAGATGTTTGGAAGCAAAATGAAAATCTTCCAAACGCATGAATTGGCCACCCCACATCCCATTTCAGGATTTTTTTTAAACCTATCCTGAGGAATCTAGCAACTTCCATTTCTTTTCATGGCATTGTCTGACATGTGTCACTTGCTGATCTTCAAACGGGATTTATTTTTTAAATGCTATATCCAAAGACATATTTTTGGCAGCACTTAAATCAGTAGAGTTCTAAGCACAAGCTAAAATTCAAGGCCCCCTCGCCAACAATGACACTAGTACAAATAATTCAACTCAGTTAACAAAGATGTGATGGAATAATTTTCAAGCATGGCAAGTTTATACATCTTCTGGAAATGTGACAGTCTAGTCTAGACTTTTCTGTCTGGCAACGGACATACTGTTTGATCTTTATTTTGAGAAGCATCTCAAACACCAAAACAATGCATACAGGTTGTGTCAGAGAAGAACCATAGGATAATGGTTTCCATTTGCTGACCACCCACCACATGACAGATGGTTTATAACCCTGGAATAGATATATATTGGACTTTTATTACAGATAATAAAAAATGGCATCCAGAAAGCTTTAAGAATTTTCTCGATATCAACAAATAAGCAACAGAACTCGGAATTCAAAGTCTACAATTCTTTTTTTTCTATGTCTCTTTCCCTAATCTAAGCCTGCACGTAAGAAGTGCTTGAAAGTATGGTCTTGTCCACGTGGGCAGGGTTGGAAGTATCTTCTGTTCTTCAGAAAGCCATCATCAACTCAGGAATTAGGACCCACCAAAGGCATCATACTACAATGATTTGCTTAGGCGTTAATATAGACATGCCATGAGTAAGCCTCTCCTATTAATTTTAGAAGGCTTGCTAACTTTAAACTATGTTAAGGGGGAAAAGATGTTGTCATAGTCTTAAGCCCATGGATTTACAAGTACTCTGTTCCAGGCAATAAGCCATTCAAATTACCTTTCCTACCATAAAGATATATGCAGATTCTCTCTCAGAATTCAGCATTTAATCACTCTCTGCATTATATCCATTGAAGGAGGAAGTTGAAGTTCTAAAATCAAGCCCATCTGAAAGAGATGCCATGAACTTTCCTGCGAACAGGCCAGTGTTGTGCCTGCCCAAGTCAATCACATTTATGAATCCAAGCATAAAATTCCAAAGGAAACGATGCAAATGGAGCTCAGAATCCATCACGATGAAGCTGAGTTGAGGAAAGCAACAATGGTTTATATTCAGGAAGTTCAAAGATGTTGTTGATGACTCTAACTGATTTCTTCAAATTTTAGTTGGTTTCCCAGTGCCTCATGGTCATGAAAACACATACACATAACAGCATATGAATGGAGAATGTTATATTTAGAAATATGCTATATATGTATACGTGTGTCATATAACAACAGTTAATGCAAACAGAAGCCATGCATGTGGAGAAGAGCAGGAAGGGGCATATGGGGTATTTGAAGAGAGAAAGGCATAGCAAGGAATGTTGAAACTGTATTATAATCTCAAAAATAAATTTAAAAATCAAGAAAAGATATGCCAATCCAAGAGCTGTCAAAGATACGATAAAAATTAAATGTTATCCACAGCAACAATCTAAGTGTTCAGTGGCATAGATTATAAATTACTACGTATCCTGTCAGAAGATACAAGGAATCATTAGAAATCACTTTTATGAAAAACATATAATAACCTAGAAGATGTTTAAGCTATTATTTTCATCAGAAAAGTCACTGTGTGAAATTGTGCATCAGCTGCCATTATAGAAAAGAACACACATAGAAGAAACTGGAAAACACACATCAAAAAGCTCATGATGATAATACACCAACATTACTACAGTTCTTTTCAAGTTTGTTATTCAAATGTTTTAAATTAATACTGTAATTTAACTGAGACATGAAGCTTTTCATTATAACATAAAAAGCACATTGAAGCCACTTTCATCTTTCTTCTGAGTACCCGTGTGCATTTTCTTCTTCATCCTTAGGGCAATTTGGTTTATCAAGAATCCTTGTTTCCCAATTTCTTCACATCTCCTGTTTCATATGATTAATATGTAGGCAGTGTTTATATATTCTTGGCTGTTACTAGTGGTTTCATAGAGAAAACACCGGATTTTCTGTCATGTTAAATATATTCATGAAATAAAATTGCTTTCTTCTTTTTTCTTAAGCAACTTTTTAATTGATTTTTATTGAGCTCTACATTTTTCTCTGCTCCCCTCTCTGACTCTCCCCTACCCTTCAACCTTCTCCCAAGGTCCCCATGCTCCCAATTTACTCAGGAGATCTTGTCTTTTTCTACTACCCATGTAGATTAGATCTATGTTACTTTTTAATGCAAAATTTGTTGGTTTCCATGTGGATGGGGCAATGAGACTTTTGGTAACAAAATATTAAATCGATTTTCCTTTTCTCATTCCACAGTTCAAACTTGCCATGGCTTCACAGTCTGTAAGAACCAAGAAAATGTATTATATGTGCACAGGTGGGTTACCTGGCATGTCCTTTCTTCTATAGACATTAGGGAAAAGTACTGTAGGACTTTTAGATCTCTTACTTTTCAATGTTACATCTCTACTTTAGACTGTAAATAAATGATGCTGATTGTGATCTCACATTAGCTCAGTGTCTTAGAGAATCCCATTGATGGGGGCTGGAAAAACAACTGTGTGGTTAAAAGTGTGCCCTCCTCAGAAAACCAAAAACAAACAAAATGTGCCCTACTTTTCCAGGGAACCTGAGTTTTGTTCCCAGCGCCAATGTTGGATGGCTCACAATTAACTCTAACTCTAGTTCCAGATATTTAAACCACTCTTTTGGTCTCCGGAGGGAGCTGCACACACATAGTATACATTCATACAGACACACACAGGAAAAATGTGTAAAAATATGACTGGTGGTGAGGCTCAACAGGGAATGGCACTTGTCTTCCAAGCATGAGAACCTGAGTTCAATTCTCGGAGCCTATGTAAAGATGGAAGGAGATTACTAACTCCTAAAACTGTCTTCTGATCCACACACACACACACACAGTGACATAAGTCATATACATCGTGCACACATAAACACAATAATAGTAAATAAAATTGTAAATGTGTATAAACATAAATAACTCTTTAAAAAAGAATACCACTGATTTATTTCTTCAGGTGGAAGTGGGCACCGTGGATACTTCCACAACTATCATGTTCTAGCCCTTTTTGACATACCTCATCCAATTCTTTTGCTTTCTCCAAAATTCATATATAATCCTGATAGACCCCGTATTAAAAAAATCTCAGAGGTAGTACTATATATAACAAAACAAGCTAGGAAACTTCTAACCAGAAGACTGGAGGTTCGAGATGTGTACTAGCTACATGACCTGACGCCAGTTGTTCAATCTCTCACATCAAAGTCAGAGAACAATGTGTAGCCCCACAGGATGGTGGCGCACGGCAGTGACTCCAATTACAAATACTACACAGTAAGTACTACATGTACAAATAACCATACATCAGAATTAAGATTATGAAATAACCAGGGAGGAACTGGAGAGCTGGCTCAGTGGTTAAGAGAAACCACTGCTCTTACAGCGGACCTGACTTCAGTCCCAGCACTCACACAATTAACAACCATGTGTACCTCAAATTCCAGGGGATATGATATTGATGTCCTGGTTTCTATGGGTATCAGGCATCCATGTGGTGTCCATACATACATGCTATCAGACACTAATACACATAAAATAAATTTTTTTTTAAAAGAGTAAACAGGTAGGACAAAATGTTGGATGGATTGTTTGTTCATTTGTTTGACTTGGGTTTCCTAACACTACCTAGCTTCTTTGGGGCAAACCGTTTCCTCTGGGGAACTCAAATTATAGGATTCCTTAAACCCCTAGCTGCCTAGCACTCCTTGTTATAATCACTCGATTTTAATCATAGCCAGAACAGAGCCTTCAAACCCTGCTTGCTTACTTGAAAGCAGGCCTCTGCCCTTTCTTCTCACCTGATTTTCCTCAACAGCTGTCACTTCCTGCGCAGAGCTACCCAGAGAGCATGTTATAGCCCAGAGCAAGTGCAGGTATTTGGCTGTCAAACTGTGGAGCTGAAATGAACAGGGCAGATTTGCTAACCTTCCCATCTTGACCAGGGCGGGGGCACAGATCATTTCTGATCGGACAAGGCTTTCTCTGTCCCTTCCACCTGGAACCCTCTTTGTTAAGACAGTCACTCAGGTTCTTGTTATGTGTTTCCCCCACAAGCTAGCAGCAAATTGGAGCCAAAGGGTCTGAGTGCCTTGTGCACACGGGAACCTGCACTGGCTAGCAAGCCCCAAGCTGTCCACGGCAGCTCATCCAAAGCAATAAATGTGCCTTGTCAATGCTCACTTGGGGAGCTATAGCCAGTACTTTAATCTGGGAATGAGAGAAGGGAGGTCCCTGCTGTTTCCACAAATATCTTCAAAGGCTCTTCCTTAAGGAGAGCGTCTGCTGGCAAGAGCCCAGAGGTCAGGGCCCAGGGACAAGGCAAGGACAAGTGACGGACTCAAAAGTCAGACACAGAGATATGATGAGTCTGAAAACTGAAATGAAGTGCTCAGCCATAGAATGAGCTGTACCCCAACACCAGCTTGTCCAGACTACCTTGCCATGTCACAAAACAAAAAGACACCCCACGCTAGTTATTAGCTGATGTTGCCAAGGTGTTCTTAGAGATAACAGGTCCCTTTCAGAGATGCAGCAAAACAATCCAAACCCCTCATTGGTAGATGGTACCGTCTTCCTTTCCTGGTTAAAAAAAAAGAGAAGTTGTTTATAAATAAATCACTTACCCTAAAGTTACATATTGGTAAATTAATTGTGTCAAATCAACATCCTTCATCAATTAATTAATTCAAAAATTATATGCAGATAACTTTTGCAGGAGTCTCCAGGAGAAATCATTAATAATAGTTCTGGGACAAACAAATACGAGGAAGAGAAGAAGGTGAAACAAATGGGGCTTCAGACGTAGTTCTGACCCAACAGAAGGACTCTGGAGAGGAGATTTCACCCCTAGCCATGCTGCCCAGATTGAGGAAAATGAGCTCATCTGCCAGACATCAATTGAAAAGCTCCAGAAGACTGAGTAAACTTCAAGCATTTGCCAAAGTACTGAAGAGCAGCCGCGGTCCTGGACACTAGGAGGAAAGACATCGTGACTAAAGAAATGATTCTTCACAGTGTGCTGGGCAGGGCAACAACCAAGTTCTCTACACATAGTGAAAACGGAGGGCTCATCCCCATTTCTGTATTCATCCTGAATTTCTTTGATGAAGATCTCATTGTTCCTGACAGTGACTGAAGAAGAGTCAAGACAGGCAAGCATTTACTTTGCTGTGTAAGATGAAAACTGTTGTGTATATTAAATAACCAATCCAAAGTCACACAACCAGTATGCCATCTGACACACGCACATGCACACACACACACACACACACACACTCTTTTTACAACACATGTCTGCTGAAGCACAGCAGAATGCTGACTAATGTCACATGAGAGCATCCTTACTACTAACTATTCCCCCAACTGCTTATGCATTCACAATTGGAAATTCATTTTTCTAGATCACTTACTATATCTTCCTGCATCCTCTGTCAAAATGTCACCAGAGAATACACACTAGACCCCTAGGCTGGCTGGATGAGGCTGGGCGAATTCATAGACCATAGAGAGGACCAGACACACCATACATACGTACATACATACATACATATATACATATATGTATATGCAGCCATCACCAAAGCACGTAAGGGCTTCCTTTGGTCCTCAAAGAAGTTATATGCAACAGAGAAGCAAGAAGCATTATCCCTACTTTGCAGTTGAGAAAACTGGGTCTTTCAAAAGTTATGTACTAAAGAGCAGAGCCAGCTCAAGAAGCCAGCTCTACAATCTCACCTTGAGAGCTTCCCTGTCTATGAAATTCAAGAGGACAGTAACGCCTTTGGGATTTTCCCACTCAGAATTCTTATTAATGTCTCTACAATAGTACCTAATTTCTCTTTGACAAACACTTTTTTATAACATACAGTTTTGAAAGGAGTCTTAATGGATAATATATTTCTACCACCAAAGCACGGGCTGCTGAACTAAGCTGTTAGACCAGAGGAAACTGTTCAACTAGATTTGCTCACAAAACAATATGCAACCAAGCAGAACAGATTAATGTTTTGGAGAAAATGGATATGGCTGCTAAGAGGGCTACTGCTGAGACTGTAAATAGCAAGACAGAGGTAAATTTTGAGCTTCCAAACATCCCTCTAATCACAGGAAGTAACTTTGCCAAAAAAAAATTAAGTCAAGTCCGTGGAAACAAATTATAAAGGGAATGAGTGAAGGAAGGATTGAGGAATGGAAGGAAAGGGGCAAAAGGAATGGAGGAGAGTCAGGGTGAGAGAAAAGAAACAGAAGAACATGGCAGAGAGAATATTAGGGCCTCTAATGGAGCCAACGCTGAAAGAAATGTTACACTTCTTGAACTTTTCAGTTATATGAAGATCAGATTCTCATCTTACAAAAACAAACTTAAATTTAGTTGCCATTAGTAGCAACCAAAACAACTATATACCTCCTATTCTGTATAACTTTCAAACATATATGGTTATGTCTATGCCTTTGCTTGTGTTCATTTTATAAAGGAGATTCTAATAAATGTAAAATGAAAAGTTTGAAAAAGAACGATTTCTTTATATACTATGTGGTTTAAAAAAATTAGTCTGAGAGACTACTAAGCCAACCAAATGTTAGACTGTGTGAGGCAGGACCCTAGAGAGGTGGTTCCCATTTGTGTTACAAAAACAGAAAATTTACCTGGTTTGAGCACATATCAGCACTGCCACACTGGAAATTATTTAATCCTTCTAAGGGTTAATTTTATTTGAAGGATAAGGTCACCAGCATTTCCCTTTCTCTCACTAATTGTAAGAATTATTAGGGGAAAAAATGTAAAGGTACTACCTGAACCAGAAAATGCTATGTGGATGTGGCAGATTTATTATCGAATCACAGACTCTGATGAACACTAAGCCTTAGGTGTGTGCATGTGTGTATGTGTGCTTGTGTGCATAGATGTGTAGAGTGTGGCTGTAACTACTGAATAAATAGCATTTCCACAGCTGCACACACACACACACACACACACACACACACACACTATCTTTCTCACGTATGCTCTCTTTCTCTCTCTCTCTCTCTCTCTCTCTCTCTCTCTCTCTCTCTCTCTCTGTCTCTCTCTCTCTCTCATTGATCTTTAACTTTGATGGAGAAAGTACTTTAAGGTGCTTGTTGATTTGCAACGTGCTTCCTACATGATGTCCCCCATCAACCAATCAACCACCAGAGCAGCAAGACTTTGACAGACTCTGAGTCAAAGCTGTCTGGACCGCTCAATACGGAACTCAGCTTTGTCTGTACTTTTTCATCCCCAAAGGCAAATGCTCCCGACAGGATGTGTTACTGACTCTCAATGGTTCTGCAGAATGCATGAGCTCTGTTAGACTCTGCCTCTTTTGAAATCCAAGATCCCAAAATCGGTAATCAGAGAGTCATGTCCTCCTTCTCCCCTGCAAGCCTATATCCTTTCAACCCACCAGAGATGCCATTACTATTCAAACCCTCCTGACCCAACAGTACTGTCACTTCCTGAACTCAAGTCTTTGTCACTTCACAATTCCAACACCAGAGAAACCTGAACCCAAAATCAAACGTCTGATCACATATACTCACGTGAGAAATTGTCAGCTCCCTTGCAAAGCTGAGTATTCATCTCATCGTATTTAGACAAAAATCTTTTCCCAACTTCGTCTCTTCAGGCTTTTGGCACTTCTTCCCTGTGTGTATGCTATGATCTCACTGCACCAAAACATTACCAAAGCTTCTTTGCCAGTTTCTTTTTTGTTCTTGCTCACACGCTTTCTTCACTCTAGTCCTATGCAGCTACGCTCTCTACAGCTCTAGCTATGGGGCTACATGCTTTGCCCAAACTACTCTCATTTAATATTCAACATAATCAACTGTGCAGTGAAGCTTATATAATTTTTGTTTCCGCTTTATATGTGGAGAAAATAGAAGTTAAGGAGATTGTTTACCAAACTCACAGACGTAATTAGTAGTTAAACTAGTTTGGAATCTAAGCCAGCATATCCCAGAAATCATGAGCATTATCCCCAACATTAAACTTTTGGTATATTTCTGCTGTTGTACTCATTTAGCTGTGCTTTAAATGGTAGTATGGCTATTTTAATTTGCAAGAGCCTTGAGCTGGCTATGAATCTTTAAGAACAATCTGTGTCTTCATTTCTTTGATCACTAAGTTGGCAAGGGTAAAATCTGAAACTGGCAAGACACCAAATAGTAAGGGTAACATGGTAAGGGGGGTAAAGGATGGGATCCTATGAGGACATGTGGACACACCACACACAAACACACACAAAACACATGCACACAGCACTTTAAAAAGTAACCAATATTCTAAGAAGTGAACACAGAAGGAAACAGAAAACATGAGCAATGGCGTGCGGCCTGAGACACTAGAGAAATGTCAGGAGTCTCTCCTGAACCCACCCTGCAGCCTGAAAGCCTGACAGAAATGAGGTTCACCCCTCTGGTAGAAGAAGGCACCAGGAATGCACAGGCATGAAAGACATTCTGCTCAGGGATCTTGCCCAGAACAAATTGTGTCTCCCAGTGTGTCTCTACTGGCTACATAATTGTGCATCTGTCAATTAATTCACCTGTCTTTCTCATATATAGTTGGGACAGTAATGTATGTCTTGTTTTCGGAAGTCAATATTTAAGACATAACTTAGGAAGTAAGTCAAATCCTGGTACCAGTGAAAAACCTGAAGGTGCTGGACTGGTGAGGGGTTTATCTGTGTATGTCTTCAATTGATTGGTTCATTCTTTCAAAATATGAATACTTTGCACTTCGAGCAGCTGTGCTAAATCCCAGAGATAAATCAGAGGCAGGTACTGCTGTGTCTTAAAATATAAGACATTTACAAACACTAAAGAGTATTATGTCTTTCCATGGTAGTCCCTTGGATTCAGAAGATAGACCTGCCCTGCTTCCAGAAAATTAAAGATCTTCTGAACTAAGCCTCAAAGTCATACATAAGCTGAAACTAGAGTGAAGAATCAGACAAAGGGGAGGAATTTTCCAGGAAGAGAATGTTTAGAATCAAATCTAGAAAAAAATCAGAGAGGGGGGAGAGGAAGGAAGGAAGGAAGGAAGGAAGGAAGGAAGGAAGGAAGGAAGGAAGGAAGGAAGGAAGAAAGGAGAGAAAGGGAGGGAGGGAGAGAGGGAGGGAGGGGAGGAAGGAGTAAGAAGAAGCAGTCTAAAATAGCTGATGCACAGGTTTGAAGAGCGTGGCACACATGAAAAAGCCAACAGGGATGGTGACAGAGACCAGGGACAAGAGAGACCAGATGTGGAAGACTGATGATCCAAGTGGATGTATTTGAATTTTAATATGTGAGTGATGGGAAGTCATTAATGTGAAGCAATTGAGGAAGACATGCGATGTTTTCATTGTAAGTAAAAAACCCTCTTACACTTTTTCCTTTTTTGAACTATTTTAGTTTTTTTTTAAAAAAAGAAAACAATCTTTTCTTTATACATACCAATTCAAGTTCCCACTCCCTCCCTTCCTCCCATTCCCTCCACATATCCTCCCACCCCACCCCCATCCAGTCTTCAGAGAATGGAAGGCATATTGCTTTGGGGAAGGTCCAAGGCCCTCCCTACTATATCTAGGCTGAGCAAGGTATTCATCCAAAGAAAATAGGTTCCCCAAAAGCCAGTACCTGCAGTAGGGATAACTCCTGGTACCACTACCATTAGCTCCTCAACCACGCACCTGTCAACCACAATCAGAGGGACTAGTTTGGTCCTATGCTTGTTCCTTCCCAGTCCACAAACTGGAGTTTGTAATCTCCCATTAGCACAGGTAGACTGTTTCAGTGGGTGTACCTATCATAGTCTTGACCCGTTTGCTCATATTCTCATTCCTCCCATTTTTCAACTGAACTTTGGGAGTTCAGTCCAGTGCCCAGATGTGGGTCTCTGCCTCTGTTTCCGTCAGTTCTGCATGAAGGTTCTATGGTGATATTTAAGATATTCATCAGTCTGACTACAGAGCAATCAAGATCAGGCCCCCTCTCCTCTATTGCTTAGGGTCTTAGCTGGGGTCATCCTTGTGGATTCCTGGGAATTTCTCTAGAGCCAGGTTTCTTGCTAAAAATATAGTGGCTCCCTCAGACAAGATATCTCTTTCCTTGATTTCATCTCTGTCCTTCCTCCATCTCGACTGTTGCAACCCCTCGAGTTCTCCTCAACCCTCCCATTCTCCTCTCCTCTTCCTTTTCCACCCACCCCCATGTTCCCAATTTTCTCAGAAGATCTTGTCTGTTTTGACCTTCCAGGTGGATTTATATATGTTTTTCTTAGGGGTCATCTTGTTACTTAGCTTCTCTAGGATCATGAACTATAGGCTCAATATTCTTTGTTTATACCTAGTATCCACTTATGAGTGAGTAAATACTATACTCATCTTTTGGGGTCAGGGTTACCTCACTCAGGATAGTGTTTTCTAATTCCAACCAATTTGCATGAAAAATTCAAGATGTCATTGTTTTTATAGCTGAGTATTACTATAATGTGTAAATGTGCCACATTTTTTTTATCCATTCTTCAGTTTAGGGGCATTGAGGTTGTTTCCAGGTTCTGGTTATTACATATAATGCTGCTATGAACATAGTTGAACAAATGCCTTTGTAGCATGATTGCCCATCTTTTGGGTATATGCCCAAGAGTGGTATTGCTTTATCATGAGATAGGTTAATTCCCAGATTTCTGAGAAACTGCCATACTGATTTCCAAAGAGGTTGTACAAGTTTCATTCCCACCAGCGATGGATGACTGTTCCCCTTTCTCCACATCCTCTCCAGCATAAGCTACCATTGGTGGTTTTGATCTTAGCCATCCTGACAGGTGTAAGATGGTATCTGAGAGTCGTTTTAATTTATATTTCCCTGATGGTTAAGGATGTTGAACATTTTCTTAAGTATCTTTTAGCCCTTTGAGATTCTTCTGTTGAGAATTCTCTGCTTAGTTCTGTACCCCATTTTAATTGGATTATTTAGGATTTTGATGACTATTTTCTTGAGTTCTTTATATATTTTGGAGATCAGAACTTTGTCTGATATGGAGTAACACTAACCAAAGAAGTAAAAAACCTATTTAAAGAGAACTTTAAGTTTTTGAGGAAAGAAACTGAAGAAGATACCAGAAAATTGAAAGATCTCCCATGCTCTTGGATAAGTAGGATCAACATAGTAAAAATGGCAGTTCTACCAAAAGCAATCTATAGATTCAATAAAATCCCCATCAAAATCCAAACAGATTTCTTCACAGACCTTGAAAAAATAATAATCAACTTCATTTGGAAAAATAAAAAATCCAGGAAAGGCAAAACAATACAGTACAATAAAGGAACTTTCAGAGGCATCACCATCCCTGACATAAAACTCTATTACAGAGCTACAGTAATGAAATAGTTTGGTATTGGCACAAAAACAGGGAGGTTGACCAATGGAATTGAATCAAAGACCCAGATATTAATCCACACACCTATGAACTAGTAAGTTTTGACAAAGAAGCTAAAATTATACAATGAAATAAAGAATCTTCAACAAATGATGCTGGCATTACTGGATGTCAACATGTAGAAGAATGAAAAAATCCATATCTATCCCCATACAAAAAAACTCAAGTTCGAATGGATTAAAGACCTCAATATAAATCTGACCACACTGAACCTGATAGAAATGAAAGTGGAAAGTAATCTTCAATGCATGGGCACAGGAGACCACTTCCTAAATATAACCTCAATATCACAGACACTAAGAGCAACAATAAATAAATGGGACCTCCTGAAACTGAGAAGCTTCTGCAAAGGAAGGGACATGGTCAATAAGACAAAAATGCAGCCTACTGAATGGGAAAAGATCTTTTAAGAGATACTTTATTTTATTGACTGTGCACCTTCTGCACTCCCAGTGCCTACAGCAGCTGAAAGAGGGCTCAGATCCCCTAGAAATGGAGGTAGAGATGATTGTGAACCACCATGTGGGTGCTAGAAACCAAACTGAAATCCTCTGGAAGAGCAGCCAGTGTTCTTAACCACTGAGCAACGTCTCTAGTTTCCTGACATCTTTTTAGAAGGCTAATGTTAAAGATCTTCAACTTTAGTAATAAAATGTTTTCCATAAAGGAAAGAAAAGCTGTAAAATTCTAGTTCCACCTTAATATATTAAATATCTCTTGCCTTGACATCTCGTGGTGTTTGCCAACGATGTATGTTACTGCTCTCACAGGTATTCTTTCTTCTTTAACACCCTAAACCTGCTGAGACCAGGAGCAATAGTTAATAACAATATATGATAACAGTAAATAAACATCTATAGTATTACATAGAACAGCACCATCCTGCCCAGAGGTCCATCTTTCGTTGTAGATAGTACTAGGCTTCTGTCATGAATTCCCTGTCCTTGATTTCTGCTCATGCCCTCACCATACACCATGATATTAGTTTGCTACATGTAAGTGACTCTAATTCCATATTTCTCTCCCCAGTTTCTCCTGAGAATTCCAGACTTGTACATTCAGTCATCCACCTGATACCACCATCAAGGTATTCAACAGTGTTGTATACTAAACGACCATATTTTATTCTCTCCTTTCTCCATCACTTCTAAGCCTTCTCATTAAGATCAAGTGTGCTATTCCTTCCCCAAAATACATCTTTGTCACCCACTATGTCCATAACATCTTCTCCATCTCTATAAAGAACATTTATTATTGCTAGATATGTTTATTGTTCAGGATTTACTTCCCCCAAGGAGAAGAAAGTCTAATGAACTCGGGGTCTTTTGACTTGACTTTTCATGTGATGTTCATCATTAGAATTATGGCCAAAAATGCTTATAAGGAATCCTAAGATGAATGTGTGGGTCTTCATTGCGTTTTTGTAAAAGACTCCTCCTCTTTCTAGCTCCTGATTGCTTTTGAGTAACAGATATTGCTTTATTATCTTTATTTATTAACTGACTCTATCCTCAAAGTGGCCTAACTGTTTAATCTGGTCAAACCAATTATGCCTATATCATCACAGGTTTGGAAGTGCTTTTCCCACTCAAAGATTGATGGCTCACCCTAAGAAATGACTTGTATTTTATTCTATTTATGTCAACAATGAAGGAAGGAGCTACCTTTGCACGTCAGAAAACCCCTCTATTTTGGGAGACAGAAACATTTTTAGAAAGCACTTGAGGGAGTCTCCATTGTATCCCACACGGAGATGTGGGTGTACATAATCACCGAAATTTGGAAGGAACTGAGAAGGTAAGATAAAAATACTGATGAGGGATCATAGGAGAGAAGAGGGGGGGACACTGATGTGGCCGTGTTACAAATTCCACAAAACCTAATTGGCTCAATGACATCAAGAGGCTTCAAGTTAGTAAGCTGAAGTCTTGAGCTGGAGCTCAGAGCAAACGGGAAAATCAGAGACATAAAGAATGGAGACTGAGCACATTTTCTAATCTGAAAGTCAAGACGCATAACAACCAACAAAACATGGTACACAGGAAGCCTGGCTACCCAAAAACCTGGGTATCTATTCTGCCTCAATCACACTTTATTCTTGTGACCTTGACAAAGTAAATTAACCTTCTAACACCCCAAATAAAGCTAGACTGGCAGTAGCCCTGCCTCAGGAGCCGTTACAAAGATGAAATGAAATAATAAATGGGAAGCTTCTGGAACATGTAAGGTGCTTTCTAAAGGTTATGTCTTTAATGTTCTCACTGACTAGAAAATTTGTTTCTTTCTGACTTCGTTTGTGATAACCTTCAAAAACAGACAATTTTTCTTTCTATAGTTTATAAAGTCTCTTAATTGAAGGCATAACACAAAATTAAACCCAGGTAGAGGCAGAAAATATTTAGTATTCGGAGTTCACAGAAGACGAGCTAAGTGAAGAGCTAGCAGCAACTAAAAGGTGCTTGGCACTTGCCAGGCTTTGAGTGGCATGCCACCCCCAGCATTTTCCAGCTCTTGGTCGCCCCTCCTCCATATGAAGAGTCAATGTTTTTCCAGGATATAAAAGACTTTGCTGCCTCATCCTGTTCTGCCTCCACTCACTCCCCCCCCCGCAAAAAAAGAGGAAGCTGGATATCAGAGAGGTTTCTGTCAACCAAAAATAATAATGTAAAACTCCTAGATCTTTTAGTAGAGAAGAGCAAAGAGTTTCTACTTTAAAGGAAAGACAAACAGATAATGTAACAATAAGCTCAAACCTCAGGTGTGGAAATATCAGTTGTGTTCTGCTTTTGATTTGTGACCTGAGAGCAGCAGGGAGATAAGTAATCCCCCTAGCCACCTGGGGTAAAAATAATGAAGCATCAGTGTAGGTAAAGAAAAGCCTCCACTGTCATCCCCAAAGCCATTGACTCCCTTGGTACTGTAGGGGTCACAGTGACCAGGAAAAGCATGCTGCAGATGATGACAGCAGGAATACTTCAGCAGCTGACCAGGGCAAAGGGCAGAGTGAAGGTGGAAAGGGTCAGGAGCATGACTGGGCCTAGACCCTAGGTCATGCAGTCACCTCTCACAAGCTTATCCATGTCAGTGATCAGACAAAATCACATTTCCAATTAGATTAGAAGAAAGAAGATTCAGAGGACAGTCAAAGGCCCCGTTTTCTGAGCCAGCGCCTTCCACCTTGCAGCCATATGCAGCTTCAGCATTAGAGAAATGCAGGAAGAATGGCAATTAACAGAGTCAATTTAACCCAAAGAGACTAAACCATACAAAAGCTGTAACCTAAACCAGAGTCAATCAACTTAAATCCAGTAATTTCCAAAAGTAAAAATTTCTCAGTCCTCCTCTGCCATCCCTCTATTCAGCTTCTTGGTAGACAATTTGTTTAAGAAAGGAAAAATCAATAATAAACAGCTAAAATAGAATAAATGAAAATAGAATAATCATATATTCTTTGAGTAATAGTATAAATTTTGAACTCAGAACATAGGCAGTGTATCTCTACAGTGGCTCTGTGATGGGACACCATTACTATATATAATTGAACATACTTCCTGAGTTTAAATGAAAGTATTATATAATTTATTTTATTCACTTTGAAAAATGTGGAAAAAAATGTTTGTAGCATATAGATGGCTAATTTTATGTGTGCCCTGGGAAATGAGCCTTAGTAGTTATTAACAAAGTCAAGATGCATGCATCTAGAATTATAAACAGGGAAACAAAGGATAGCAAAGACATAACATTTGGTTCAACTCAATCCAGTTAAATAAGCTATTATTGAGCGCCTGGTTCACGAAGGGTACTTCACTAACGGGATCAGAAAAAGGTCTGAGATAAAGCCCCAGAGCTCAGAAATCTGTGTTCTTGTAGAACACAAATGGCTTTCCCATCCAAACTTACCTGGCTGTAAATCCTACCTGTCTGGTGGTAACAAGTGTCACTCAAACTCCACAAATTTCTTTCTTTAAAACACTCAATGACATTCTACTGTACATGTCTTGAAGGTTGCTAGGAATGTCAGAAACCCATCCATGTCAACCATCAACCTTAACAGCTGAGAAAAAAGAATACAAGGAATGTCCCTGCAGCAGAAATAAAGGGTAAGAGTGGAGTTGCTGTTCTTGAATTAAAACCCTTTGGAGAAGAAAGAGAATAAGGCAAATATAATTCATTGACAAAATGACAGAAATGGTAGTTTTTCAATCATCAAATAAATGTTGGTAATAAGTCCAACTAGGAAAGTCAATAGAATATTTATTGAACCAAATGTATTGCTATATCAACCAGGCGTAATCATTCCAGGAGGACATATCTTACTTACTTTATACCTAAGTAAATAGAGTCTTGTGAAAGATTAAACTTTTTTCAAGGTTACACAGAGAGCAGTAGCAATATTAGCATTGCATCTACGACTCTCTGGCCCCTATAATTGCATTCTGTCTGCTGTCCCCAGCCTTGTGAAGACGTCCATAAGGAGGATCTTGGAGATGATGCTAACAAACATGTTGTAGCATGAGGGTGGCTAAAAGAACAAGCTGGAAATAGCAAAATATGAAAGGATCCTCTCCCTTGGTAAACCCATGAATTCAGCAGGCTGTAAAGATATATGAGGCCAGAAAGTTGGAAGCACCCTGGGTCAGTCTGAATGGAACTAACTTTTGTCCAAGTTCCTTTTTGACTATTAGTTGGTTTGGTGCTTTTATAGGATCTCTCTCAAGGCAGAAAACTCAATAAAGTACATTTATAGTAATTTCTTAAATACAGTACAGCTATTTCTTCTGAATAAAACATTCCCTCATGGAAGGAGGCTGCCTAAGTGCCAGAAAGTAAACACAACTCAGAAATACTAGGAAGCTCCTGAAACTTGTAAGGTTTTACAACTAGCAATAATTGCTGGAGAGAGGAGATTGCCAAGGCAGAGTCGAAGGGATGCAACCTTCTACAGTCCTGGTCTGTGCTGGAATGGACTTTGTGGTGATAGAGCTGCCTTTCTCCCATGCTCCGGCAAGTAACCCTGAAGCTCATTGGTTCACTAAGGCAGACCTGAGTGGAATAGTTGCTTTCATTTGTCATACGTGCCTTATCTGAAGTGAATAGACATTTGTCTATATCTCCCCAAGAAAACTCACAGAAACCCTACCAATGGCATCTTATGAGCCCTCCCACTATGGTACCTTCAGGATGTATTCTTCTATGCTCTGTTCTTCTTAAAGTCACATTTCCAGGGACTAATGTGATGACCCAAGCAATGGTGCATGAGTAAAGCAGGTGAAAAGTACCAGCATGCCCTTCGCTTTGCACATCACCTAAATTAATGCAGCCAAAGGTGCTGTGTGTTCTGCTTTGATTTTAATAACCACAGACTGTGCAGTGGCATGCTTTATGCCAAGTGCTACTTCAGAAATAGATTTTTAACTGGCCAAACAAGTCAATCCTAGCATTTTCTAAGGTCTTTCAAAGATACCCAATCAGAAGGCTTTCTATTCAGACTGCAACCAGAGGTTAAAAGGTTTGGAAACACATCATGGCTCCCAAGTAGACATGACAGCCAAAATGTTTTCCTTGCAATGATTCATACGGGACTGATGAACAAATCCATCCTCCATGTGGAGGCCTTTTCTTTATCACTATGTCTCACTCTGTTTGCATCACAAACTGAATGCAGCTTCTAAGAACACATTCTCTGGGAAAGAAAACAAATTAAAATGGGCAGCCCACCCAAAAAGGAGAAGCTCATACCCCAATCACCGTTTTGCAAAAGAGAAAAACAAAAATGAATAAATGACAGCATGGTTCTGGGTGGCTGGTTTTGTGTTTCTGAGCTGAAGCTTTGTGGGGAGATTTTGTCAGGGTTTGTTAAATGACTTCTATATTTAGAAATCCTCAACTCACAATGACTATAACTTCTTTCAGGACACTGCCTGAATAGCAGTGTCTAGTGGAGATTTCTACCCGCCTCCCCCCGAAAATCACAGAACACTAGCACTGTACAAACCAAAGACCTCCTGATCTCTAAGCGCAAGGACAAAGGAGGCGCCTAAATTGGACTGTAAGAATTAACTGCAAATCCTTAATAGCAAGACAGAATGTGACAAAAGGGTAAATAATAAGGCTGCTTAACCTCCCCAAAACACTGATAACCATATATGGAGGGTGCTTTTCCTTTATATTAGAAATTACAAAACACAAGTAATATTCTATAACCAGGTCAGGCATGCACTGATTTTTCTCTGAGACGCAGATTTCAGGAATTAAATACTTATGGAATGGCCATGCATGACCACAAAATAATCAAATATTGGGAACACCAAGAAAAATAAGGTAGTTTCCTGATCTCAAAGATCTCTGAATCAGAGTGTGGCGTAAACCGATAAACGATAGATTGTACAATGGCAATGGCCAGGTGCTGTTGGGGTAGCTTGGTTGGATAATAGTACTTAGCACAGTGAGGCACTGGGTTCAATCTTCGACACCCTACCCTCCCCTAAAAAGGGAAGGTTAGAATACAAGGGAAATAGCTGTATCTTGTTCTATGGTTTGTTCGGAGACAAGAAAGCTATCCTTGGCTCTCCCTCATCAATTACTTGAGCCAGCTTGTTGCTCTCAAATAAACCTACAGATAAGAGTGAAGCTACAACCCTCTCTATTATTTTCTTGAAAATCTTCCAAGCTGTGCATCCCATATCCATATTCCTACAGTGGTGCACTGTACAGACCCCAGCACAATTCATTGTGTG
Organism: Myodes glareolus; assembly: GCF_982192425.1. NCBI lineage: Eukaryota > Metazoa > Chordata > Mammalia > Rodentia > Cricetidae > Myodes > Myodes glareolus. The sequence continues at coordinate 6,535,045 of NC_142049.1, forward strand.
CACTCTCGGCTCTACATAGGCTGATTCCCAAGAAAGAGAGCCAAATGCCACAGCACACACTTCAAAAAAAAATCTCTGCAGCTCTTGAATTATTCAGAATGCTATTAAAATGAGACTCGCGACTCACAGGGCAAATTAATTTTAATTTTTAAACAGGCAACATTTTTAACTGTTCATTTCCTTGAAATGTATCCATCCTGGCATTTTTATCATCTGAAGAGTAAGTAAAGCTTGCAGAGCAAAGAGAAAAAGAATTGGCATGCTCCTAATCTGGGACTCCAATGACCAAGAAGGAATCTGCCAGTGTGAGCAAAAGCCCCATCTGCTGTTCTTAGAGGGCACGTATCCTGAAAACCCAGTGTGGGTCTAAAAATTCCAGGACAAAATTTCTTCTCTCCCTCTACTTCTGTCGCACTGAGAGGAGGGACAACTAACTGAAACCCCAGTGTCTCCAGCTGTAACCCTCTAACTCTCCAGCGTATTTCCACACTAAGGTTCCAGGAAGACAGATGCTGGGGTCTGTGCCACTGACCCCCAAGCACAACACTCTGTAACAGAGCTCTCTTTTGAGCCCAGGGACTATGTGGCTATCCTTTGTGTTCCCAGCACCAAACCTGTAAAGCCTTGATCAGGCCTTACTGTCTTCATTCGAGTGTATATGGAATTTCTCATCTCTGTACTCTACGACTTGAAGTATCCTTCGAACATCCAGGAATAAGATAAAATCCTCACTGCTGCCTAAGCTTTGCCATGCAGATGCCTACTGTTTCTAAGCCTCCTTTTCTACAGACTTTCAAAAGGCTAAAGTGGCTGTCGTGTACAACCTGAGATTGGAAAGGCCAAGACTGGCTTAACCCAGGACTCCAAAAACTATCTCGACATCCTGGCAGAAATCAAGAAGGTTCTCGGGTACGCATCTGAATTGCCTCTCTCCTCTTGGCTTTCCTGGTTACCGAGAATCATAATGAAAAGAAAATAAATGAATACATTTTAGAGTTCCTCACAATAAATTACCATTCTCACGGTTTATCTGCATCATGATTTCAGAGGTAGACTCTATGAAGGAAGAAGAAAGGAATTATCTCTTCCAGAGTTTCTGCTTGGGCTCTCTACTCATGTGGTATTTTTGGACCCTGGGGTTTTCTTACCCCCTGTAAACCGGAACTCTCATTCCCTCATCTATCAGAAACTCAGACTCACCGAAGATCTCCCTGCTTCACCACAAGACTCATCCTCTCAAGCAGAGCTTCAGTGCCCAGAGAAAAGACTGTGCTCATTCTATCCCACCCCCATGCACCGCCATTTTGCCACCTGAGACCCTGGCATCACCGTCACTCAATCCACCATTTCTCTTAGCGGACACTTTCGCTATGATGTCTCTGCTTCCTGGGACTTCTTTCCCTGTGACCGTCTCTGTCTCGGGACTTTCTTCTCTTCATCTGCGCAGTCCAAGTGATGCTGTCATTCCCCTTCTTGAAAGTATCCATATTCCAGTTCTATCCTTCTTCTTTGCTACTCTTCCTGCCCCATTCTCAAACCATGTGTTCCAATGATACTATAAGGCTGACGTTCCCCCCGCCACTGCAGACCACTGTGAGTATTGTGAATGCCACAAGACACACATACACAAAAGAGAGAGCTCCAATTATTGAAAGCCTAATCATTTTTCAAGCGTAGCCCAAGAATAGCGCCTTCAGAAAGTCTCCCATTGTTTTCCCAGGAGTTTGACATTCATCTTCAGGCTCCTACCATTTTGGGGTTGTTTGGTTTGCTTTTGTTAATCAGCATTCTCAAATTATAGCCTATCCCATCTCAATCTTTCACTTTCAGACTCTCAACTTTTCCAACTACATTTCTTGTTTCTTAGGAGAAAGAGGCTGTGTGTGACTCATCTTGGAATTCCAGTGAGGATTTATGAACCGTTCAACAAATTTAGGAGAAATGAATTAGTTGAAAACAAAGTTTGATAAATAATGTCAAGAAATGAAATCAGGGTAGCTTTTATTTTACTCTGCATTCTCTCAATAGATTTTTTTTGTTAAAAAGCTGGTCTCCTGAATTCTTGAAAATTTTACATTTATTCATTTATTTTTTCAAGGTGTATGTGTCTGTGCCTAGGTGTATATATTTTTACCACATAGATGCAGATGCCCAAGGATGCCAAAAGAGGACATTAAATTCCCTGGAATGAGACTTCTTACAGGCTGTTGTGAGGCACAGTGTAAGTGCTAAGAACCAAATCTTGATCTTTTTCAAAAGCAACAAGTATTCTCAAACTATCTCTTCAGCCCGCTGAGTATTATTTTTATGTCACTTCTAAACAGCTCTCTATAGGAAAAAAGACATACTGACTAGCTACACTCCTACTTTCAACTACACAACAGTCATATTTCATGTAAATTAACAATCCAGCATTATTATGTTTATGTCAATTATCTATGGATGTGGCTAATGTATGGTAGTTCTCGTGGGGTTGATAATCTTTGGGTAGATTAATAAAATGGTTTTTGGTTCAATGATAATGAGAACAACCTTTAAAGTCTATGTGAAAATCAACTAGTCAGCTTCTGTCTTTAAGGAACTTTAAGGAACTGTCTTTAAAATTGTGAGGCTAAAAACCATTGAGACTTACATTTGGTAACTGAGCAGTAATGGGCTGACATAGATTATGAGTTACAAACTCACAGACTATTGCTGTTAGCCTACATGAGTAAACTCAGCTCTGGCTTAGACCAAATGACCTGGTTTGTGGCGTGAGCATCATAATAAATCCTGATTTCTACCTGACTGCATTGTTTGCTGAAGCATAGACAGCGAGGGCTGAGTGGTAGAGGGGACTGAATGTCTAGCATATGAACGGCCTCAGGCTCAATTTCTTTCTCCTAGCAAAAAGAAACACAAAAAAAGCAAAAGACATCCGAGTGCGGCCACGCCCATCATTTACCCAGTGCAAAACTTCTCTTGAGATTTGCAGACTGTGATACTGTGGCTGCCATTTCTATCACACTTTTGCATTCACTTTCTTCAGTGAGTAGGAAATATCCAGGTGCCAAAGTAGCTTTGGCTAAAATAAAAATGTTTGACAGACTAAGCTGAACAGATTCCACCTGAACAACACTCATTCAGTACCAAAAGATGTTCAGAAAAATCACTCTGAAGCATGAACAGGAATGTCTGAAGAATGAGCCTAGAAGCAGCAGTGATCTGACTGGACCTGGTAGAGAAATAACCTAGCTCGTTAAGCGAGACATCAACTTTATTTGCGAACAGTGTGATCAGGTGCACACCTTATTTGGGCATGGTATGGGAAATTCATTTCCTGCGGTTGGCAAAGCACAGCTGGAAGTGACTGACTGAAACCTGGTGTAATGGTTAACATTGACTGCCAACTTGACAGGACCTAGGGGCACCTAGGAGACAAACCTCTGGGCATGCCTGCAAGGGATTTCTAAATTACATCAGCATCTTAGCATGCCCTTGAGGGATATCTAGATTAGGAATTCTGGGTGGCAACATTCCATGGGTTGTGTCAAGGCCTGAGAACATGAAGAAAACAGACTGAACCCCAGCAAGCAACCTCTGTGCAATCTGTGACTATCCTAACTGCACATACAACAAACATAACCAGCTGTCTCAAGCTCTTGCAACTGTGACTTCCCCACCACAGCAGCTGTACCCCCCAAGCTATGAGCCGAAATAAATCTCTCCTTCATTAAATTATTTTTCTTTTCTTTTTTAAATGTTTATTTATTATATATACAATATTCTGTCTGCACGTATGTCTGAAGGTCAAAAGAGGGCACCAGACCTCATTACAGATGGTTGTGAACCACCATGTGGTTGCTGGAAATTGAACTCAGAGACCTTTGGAAGAGCAGGCAAACCGCTGCATGCTCTTAACCGCTGAGCCACCTCTTCAGCCCTTAAATTGTTTTTCTAAGGGTATTTTTATCACAGCAAGTAGCCAACATACTTGGATATAAATACATTCCTACACTAGGTTCCAACTTGCTTTATACTATGTAATTCAAACTACATTTTGTCATGAAAGAACTCACGATAGAGACACAACCTCTGACCAAGGCCTTCTGTTTCTTTAATAAGACTATTGACTGGAGTAAATAAACACAGCCTTGTCTTCTGTAACATGATGAGGGCTGTTTGTTATTTGGGTTTTCTGTTCTGCCCCGTCTCCCAGCTATTTAGTCCCAGAGAAAAACCACACTGAGATCTCTGTAAGTTATAATGCTGATTGGCCCATTAGGTTAGGCTACTTATTAGCTAACTCTCTCATCTTGATTAACCTATTTTTCTGATCTATTTTAGTCATGTGGCTCAGTACCTTTCTCAGTGGGGCAGCTCACATTCTGCTGCTTCGGTGATCTGGGCAGAAGTGGGAGGAATCAACTTCCTCCTCCCCAGAATTCTCCTGCTCCCCTTGCATCATTTCCACTTCCTGTCTGGTTTCCCCGCCTACACCTCCTGCCTGGCCAATCAGCATTTATTTAAAGCATGATTGACAGAATACAGACAATTCTCCCACACCAGTCTTCAAATGATATCACGGCCTGATGGAAGAGATGCAGATGTACATAAAGACATAGGCGATGTTGACAAGGAATTGTGGGAATACAGGACTAAACTACCTATGCATAGAGCAGTGGCTCTGGATGTTTCAGGAAGGTTTTACAGATATGTCAGCTGAGCCTAAAACAAGAGAACAGTTTTTCAGACGGGAAGGGCATTTCAGACAAGATGAATATAATGGGCAAAATATTAAACACTGAAAGAGCTCTGAGTAGGAGGGAGAAAGCTATAAAGGAAAGGCATCTGAAGCATTTACTGGACACCTTAATGCCTATAATCGCCACTGTAAACACTAGCTCACTTGTTATCTGTAATGCTGATACAATGCAGGTTTTCTAGGCCAAAATGTGATCAAGGTACCTCGGGTTTTTTTTTTTGGGGGGGGGGGGAACACTGTCTTTTTATGAAATCAAGTTTACTTCCTTGTGTATAACTGCTCAATCCAATAAAAAAGGCACTCCTCTTCAGAGGCCCCAATGCTCTCAGGAACTCATCAGTGAAAGGCAACCTGAACCTCCCATGCTAATGGGTTGGAAGAATTCACATTTTCAAAATAGCTATACTACCAAAAGCAACCTACAGATTCAATGCAATCCCTATCAAAATTCCAAAATTAAGAAAAAAAAATCTTAAAATGCATATGGAAACAAAATGTCTGGAGTAGCCAAAGTAATTATAAGCAAAAAGAATAATGTCAGGCTTCCAGTTATTAAGCAGGATTGTGATAATCATTATGGTGTAGTGTAGGCACTGAAATAAATCAATGGAACCAAATAAAGGACTTAAGATCATGGAGTTACAGCAGTCAGATGTTTTTGTGAAGATATCAAAAATATACATTGGAGAAAAGACAACTCTTTCAACAAATGATGCTAAGAAAGCTGAGTGTCCACATGCAAAAGTATGAGAAGATATCTCTCATTTAGAATGTAAATTAGCTCCAGATGAATCAAAGATGATCATATAAGGCCTAACACACTAAACCAGATACAGGAAACTGTAGTGAATATGCTTTAGTTCCTATTTAGTTAACAGTGAGATACATAAGGCCATTCTAAGTGGGAATCATTAAAGCCACGTGGAATTACTGCCAACAACTTGCAAACGGAACCTCAGAAAACTAAAAGACTTCTTCACAAACAGGGAAACAATCACCAGAGTGAAGAAACAGCCTACATGTGGATAAAAATTTCTTTGTCGTCATACATCTCACAGTGAAATTCTCAAATTTAAACTAATCACACTTTTAGTAACACTAAATTTTATTGGCTGGGGAACTGCTCTTAGCATAAAAGTGATAGTATGAACTCACTTCAAATTTATCAATCTCTTCTTTGGTGACTAAATGGCAAGGCAGCTATATATCTAGGAGTGTAACTTGTGATATTAAATACTGTTTGGTAAAATTAAATAAGCTCAAATTTCTACAAAGTACTCCTGAAATGTACTTCACAGATTAGGCACCACAGGTTAAAGCCCACCCAACACTTTCTGTCTATCCCCAAACCTAAAGAATTGATCTTCTGAAAGAGAAAGATATCCTTTGTGCCCAATAGAAAGGACTTTATCACATTCTCCTAATAATTAGTAGACAATAAAATTCCAAGGGGTTTGGTGCATCTCTCATAATTTAAAAGTCACAAATTATCCCCAGAAGGCCGATAACTCTTTGAAACTAGAGAACTTGAGCTGAGAGTTCTTAAATCTTCTGGAAGCAAATGACCTTTATAAATAGAACACTAAGCAAGGTTTTTAGATCAAGCAGACAGTGGTAAAATTAATTACAGAGCTTACACCCAAGATCTTTGTAACTTGACCATAGAAATACCCAGAAGTAGACTATTATATGATCATTGTCTACCACTCTTATTTTGGCTTTTGACAGTGTCTTGTCACTATTCACTGGAGAATTTTGTTAATATTTGGCATTATAGCCTTCTTGATAAGATCTTTTGAATATACGCCATTCGTTCTTTATATAGTTATCCAGGTCTACTGGAATATTCTTACCAATTTCGTTTTTCCCTGCATTGCACTGACTTGGATTTGTCTTACATCACCAATCCTTCAGATGAAAGTCTGATAATAATTCATCTAAGCATTCAAAGAATCATTACATGAGACCCTTGTAGTGCCTCACCCATACCCACAGTGTTAACATCACAACTAGGTGTGAAAATCTTCTTGAATTGTGTAAAACTGAAAGAGTTCTATATACAGTGTGTTTTCTTCTATATGAATAATCTAGATGTTTTTAGAACCATAAACATCAAAAGGGATTATTGTGACAATAATAATAAGAGGATAAGAGGGGCATTGGATGATCAAATGCACTATATGCGTTTGTGAAAATGTCATAATGAAATTTTACACATATAATACACACTAAAAAAAAGTAAGAAAAAAAAACCTTTAATCCCAGCTCTCAGGAAGCAGAGGCAGGCATATCTCCCTGAGTTGGAAGCCAGCCTGATCTACATAGTTCCAGGACAGCCAAGGCAACACAGAGAAACACTGTCTTGAAAAACAAAAAGATATAAAGAACTGCTGTGAACATATTTTGGAAACATGACGAAGAAAGAAGCCAATATTGAAGCTATGCTGACTTCAGTATGCCACGTGTCTTCTCCATTTTATAAAAGTTAAATCTGACCTTCCCACAGAAAGAGATAGCCATCATGTGACTTGTCATAAGCCTCTTCTGCTAACAGCTCTGTGCTCAGAACCCATTATTTATGTGGACACAAAACTCAACACCTTTTACGTGTTTACATACAGAGAGAGCTATCAAGAGATACTTTACTGATCATTACACCTCACATGATTAGTATCTCATTGAAGCTCATTCTCAAGGTCTTAAAACAAAGGTACCATAGGTCTCTCTGAATGTCACTCAGAATAACTATATAATTATATAATATTAAATGAAATAAATAATTAAATAATATAATATAATAATTATATATAATATAATAATAATCTGGTTTTTATTTCTACCCTTGGCTCAGTGATTTCTATAGGTGAAGAGTGAGTAAAGATGGGATCGTAAGTAGCATCTCCTGATGTTCAAGCTGTAGCTAAACAGGTGATAGCTCTACCACTGAAATAGAATTGAGGAACTTAGCATCTTTCACGGTCTCTTAGCTTTCACTTGTGTCTGTGCCGCTCCAAATACTTCACGCTGACGTTTGATGAGCATATTGACCAGGTGGAACAGATCATTTCTTAGACAAGTGATAGTCCCTTGTCTCTCCAAGGTAGAAGACAGTGAACCCTAGGACATGTTTTCCTTCTGGGTTTGAAGTTTGGTGATCGTGGCATCCTAGAACATAGACTGACCAGAAATAATCATAACTATTCAGCATTAATTCCAAAATAAGACTATCCACTCATTTTGATCTTGGAGTTACCATGGTCTTGTTCATTGAAACACATTGGTCCCCACCCCGTAAGCAGCAGAAATTTCATGAAACCACACTGATAATAACTGACCTTTAAAATAGCTCAGAAATGGTTGAGAGAGAAAAAGAAAAATCTAGGTATCGAGAACCTCCTACTTCGAATTAATAATCACTGGGCCTGTCACTTATACATTTTCATTATCTCCAAATTGTCCAGTATAAAAATATGAATATCTTTGAGTTCCAAATAAAATTTTAAAACTGGAGAATTCCCAAATAATCTGTTAATAGCAATTTCTGTGGTGGAAAGATTTTAACCTCATCCTCCCAATAACAAACCACATCAATTTTTCAAATTGAGGAGGGGAGCAGAAAAGCTAGGATATGGTAGAGACAAGATATCAATCTCAGTTCAACTGATGTTACACAAAGACTTCTGACAGTTGTGTTTTTCAGTAACACTTACATGTAATGCTGCTGGCAGTTTTTAATATTAGTAATTTTCAGTTAAACTCTGTCTCGGTAAAAACACATTCCCTTTAGATTCTAATACTCTACCTTCTAAATTCCATTGAGAGTACTAGATATACCCATGTGCTTAATAATAAAAAGTACTTAGTAGAGTTGACACCCTTTGACATTCCTATAGTCTCAATTCAAGATTAAATACATATTTATTCAGGACTATATTGAAACTACACAGGAAGTAAAATAACAGATTGCATTGAACCTAATTGAAAAATGTACTTCATTTTCCATGCTAACTAAAATGCAAATGAGATCCAGTTGATAATTTATTATTAATTTGCCTTACCAATATTTTATAAATATGTACAAAGTACTCTTAAATCAACACTTTGCTAGAAATAAAAGAATGACTGATAGACAACAAAACCACACAATTTTTACTTCCTAACTCAAGTGTAATGTCCCTGAGTGACACACTGATTTGCATTAACATAAAATACCAGTAATATGAGATTTCACAGAGATGCCCGCAGCACTGGTTCCTGACTGAACAGCCTTCATTTCAGCTCACAGATTACTTCAACTTCAACACAAGACCAAGAATACCAGAGAGAGGCTTTTCAAAAAAAACTCCATTAACACTTTTTAGAGAACAAAGCATGATGGTCAAAACAATATTTCCTAAATTCAACATTTCATAAACTCACATCTCAGTTCTACACCACTGCTGTGAGACACTGAGCAAGTTGCATCATCTCTCTGAACTCTAACATGAGGCAACAAGAGTAACTTTTGCAGACAGTTCATGAGATAAGAATGTTACAATGTTTTAAGAACTTAGAAGAGGACATAGTGAAGCACTATTAATAAAAACTCAAAGAGAGAGAAATTGGGATTCAACCTGGGGATCTGAAAAACAAAAGCAGCCAGCCACTGGCTCTTACCTCTACCCCAGTCCAAAATAGCAATCCTGTCTCCAGGAATCTCAGAGTGAGACTGTGTCTGAGAGCTGTCTCCTTCCATTTTATAATCCTCTCTAGTTCTGGGATTAAAGGCGTGAACCACTGGGATTAAAGGCATGCACCACCTGGTATCTATGGCAAACTTGTGTGGTTATTGCAGCCTGGTCCATAAGGCTGGCCAGTGAGGCTGTTTTACTCTCTGAACTTCAAGCAAGTTCCATTTATTAAAGTAAAAATGAAATTACACTACATTTCCCCTTTTGTCTAAAATAAAAAGAAGGCTATAACTAATATAAGAAAAACCATATACAATAAGTACAATAACTATATGCAATATATACAGACAATAAATACATCAGCAACATAAAGTTCATTTGCATTTGACAAATTCAGATCTCTGAAATGTTTGAAGATGATCTGTCTATATAAAATACATCTTTATTTTACTTTGAAAGCATACCTAATGTAACTACAAGTTAAATTATACTAGGTGATTAACCACTAACCTGTATTCCCTTGCTATCATAAACAATTGGTAATAATATTTTTCAAGGACTAGAAATTTGCATTACATTGTTAAATGAGCTGCGTAGGTACAATATACCTTGAACAAGATTAGAAATGTGTTTACAGTATGTTTTAACAAAATTATTCTCAAATTTATATCATTATACAAAATCTGTATACAATATACAAAAGTCCAATCCATTGTAAAACATTTAAAACTAATAGTTACTTTTGAAAAGTAGATTCAATAACCTAAGTTTTTAGCTTTCATATCTGTATCCCCCTTTTTCTTTTCAGAGTGGATTCAATAATATACCCTTTTATCCTATAATATCCATAATCCATCGAATGACCAAAAACCATCCACCCTGCCTCTTGGGAATGTAGATATTATATTCTTAAATTTATTTTCTGTTGTCTGAAGGTGATGATATCTTTAGGGAAACCTAAAAGAAAAACTTGGGTTAACTGTCAAGTCCCAGGAGAGATAGCTCTATCATTCAGTCTATGTATAATGGGAAAGTGTAGGTCTTGTAGCAAATCCGGGTTGGAGTAGTCTGTGAGACTGGTTCATTTCAGCTAGCCACCTCGAAATCGTTCTGAGCAGTTTGTAGTCGGAAGCTGATCTTTAAGGGGTGCTATCAGCTGAATGGCATCATAGGAACCAGATAGAATCATTATTGTGGGGCCCCATTTTCTTCGGGAAGACTTCAAAGATTACTGTAGAAAAATTTATGGTTCACTGTGGCAAACTTAAACATGATTCATACCAAAACAGAAAGTTTTAATTTCAATCGACATATATTCAAAGAAAAGTACCATAGAAATGAAAACAGGTATGAGGGGAAGTAAAAGTTTTGAAAACAGAGTTTTAATAATCTTAGTTCCTAGATTTTTATTTTCCTTCTGTTCCACATCAGATGGCTCCTGATATGAGAAAGAAACTCTAATTTTTTTTATTAATAACATGCTTGGATTTAGAGAAGGAGAGCCATCGTCCAACTCCAAAGCCAGTTTATATTTTTAAATGAGTCGCAACTACCATTATGCTGAGAAGATATGTATATTTAAGGGAGATATGTATATTTAACTAGTGAGATTTTACCGTGAGGAAGTCCAATGTACCATAATTTCTCTTTGATTGATGATTCTTTCTGAATAGCTATCTTTTCCCCTTTAGGCATCTAGATGTTCAAGGTCTCTTGATTTTTTATAGATAGGTATTTTCCTGCAAAGACAAGAACAGAACACTGCCTCAACCCTTATGAGGCTTCCTTACAACCTGTATAATTGTCATCTCTGTGGATAAGCTGTCATTTCTCTTTATCAAGAGATTTCTCCCTTTCAAACCAAATCTTGATTAATTTTGATGATATCCATAGCTTTTCTTCTCCTGTGGTAAGAAGAGCAAAACCCCTTCCCTAATGTAGTACATCACCTGGTTTCCATTTGGAGGTCAATACATCCTTGAAATATACTGGCTGTTTTAATTCAGAAGCTTTTTCCATTATCCAATGTCTCTCTGTAGTCATTGCTCTCATCTCACTAGCATTAAGAAAATTCAAGGCTAATAAAGCATTATGCAGTCTGTTTCTAGGGGGTCTTTTTCATCCTTTCCTAATTGTTTAACCTATTCTTTATAGTTTGATTTAGTCTTGCTATAACTGCCTGATCTGTCAGATTGTCTGGTATACCTGCAATATCCTTTATATTATAATAAGCAAAAAATTTGTTTCATTTCCTTGGAGACATATGCTGGACCATTGTTTGCCTTTATTTCTGCAGGTATACCCATGGTGGTCATAGCTTCTAATAAATGTGTGATTACCAAATCAGCCTTTTCTGAACTCAAGGCAGTTGCCCATTAAAAACCTGAATAGGTATCAATGGTGTGGTGTACACATTTTAATCTTCCAAATTCTACAGAATGGAACACATCCATCTGCAGATTTCATTCCTTTGAGTGTCCTTTGGGTTACTACCTGCAGGTAGTGGTGTTTGGTTGTATAAAGAACAAGGAGCATATCTTGCAATCTCTTTGTCTTGTTGCCATGTAATAAAAAAAATCTTTTTAAACTTTTGTAGCTGACATGGTTTTTTATGAAATTCTGAGGTCTTCAGCACATTTCCAATCAATAATCAATGGATTTCTGAATTACCTTGTTTAGGGGACTTAGCAAACCCAGATGGAATAGGTGTGTGTTACGTATATGGAGAGAAGCCTATTCCTGATTACATCTTCAACCTAAATAAATAATGAAGTCAATTCTGTCTTATCTTGTATAAATTCAGTTGTTTCAATTTGTGAAACTCATCCTGCATATTGTTAATCAGTAATTATGTTGAGGGGTTCTTTAAAACCACTTAGTAGCATGAGAACAGCATATAATTCCAATTTTTGAACAGAATCATAAGGACTCTGTTCCACTATATTTAAATCTTCTGAATTGTAACCTGCCATTCCTGATTTATTTGCTTTAATAAAGAATGTAGGAACTCCAATTATTGGTATATCCCATATAATGTGAGAAAGAATCCAATTACCTCTCTTTATAAGTCAATTTCTCTCACTTTGGGATAGTTATTATTAATCTTTTCCAAAAAATTAGGACAAGCTCTTTGCCAGGTTCATTTTTTTATAATTTTTTAATTTCATTATTATTTAGAAGTACTTTCTGCTGGGCCTATTCCTGCTAAATGACAAAGTCTCAATTTTTCTTTTATAATTAATTCAAAGGTATTTTCACATAAGATTTTAATATTTTACTCGATTATGTGATAAAAATCTTAAAAATCTAATATAATATCTTCCCTCTGCATTAAAATTTCTGAAGGGAAATATTTGGAGGGTATTATGGCCAGAACGCAGTTAAGATTCTGATTCATGCGATCCACATGTGCCTCCTATAATTTCTCTTCAAACATAGTCAATTCTCTTTCAGCATCAACTGATAATTCCCTGGGACTATTTAAGTCTTTGACACCATCTAGGGTTTTATTTAAATGAATTATTTGATCAGCTTTTACCCCAGTGGGCCATAAATTGAAAATGTCTCCTAGCAATTTTTGGAAGTCATTAAGAGTCTGCAATCAATATCTCCTAATTTATGCTTTTGCTGTTCTAATTTCTGTAAACCTATTTTATAACCTAGATAATTGATAGAATATCCTTTTTGTATTTTTCAGGAGCAATTTTTAATCCCCAATGAGGCAAAGCTTTCTTTACTTCTTTAAACATTCTTTCTAAAGTACTTAACTTGAATCAGATAGCAAAATGTCACCCATGTAATGAAAAACTATAGATTTAGGAAATTGTTTATGCATCATTTCTAATGACTGACTCACAAAATATTGGCATGGGGTGAGGTTATTTAGCATTTCCTATGGGAGAAATTTCTATTAATACCTTTTAGCAGGCTGAGAATTATAATTGAATGAAAATTTTTCTTTTATTGTAAAGGTATAATGAGAAAACAATCTTTTAAATCAATAACTCTAAGAGGCCATTCTTTAGGTAATAAGGAAAGCAAAGAAATTTCAGATTGTAGCGGGTCCATTGGGTGAATTACATTATTAACAACTCTTGGATCTGTTACCATTCCCGATTTTCCAGATATCTTTTTTCTAAGAAATACAGAAGAATTTCAAGGACTGGCTGATTCTTCAATATGCTGAGCATCTAAATGGTTCTGTACTAAATGCAGCTGTTCTAAAGCCTGCAATTGCTTAATCCATGTAGGTATTTCTGTCAACCATTTTAAAGGTAAGGCCATTGATACCTCCAAGAGTTCACTAGTTTTTCCCTGTGTTTTATACAGCCCGGATGATAGGTGTCTGGATTTTACAGTATCTGATAATATCCTTCCCTGAAACATGAGCTGGTTTATGGTCTGTTTCTGAGACTGGGTTTTCTATTGTTGTAACAGATCATGACCCCATAAGTTCCTGCTATATTTGCCAGATATGAACTCAGTCTTCCTCTCTGTCTTTCTGGTCCTGTGTATTAAACCCATCTTGTGCTTTGTTTTACCTGAGATAGGGTTCTAATCCCTAGGAATTAAACATCTACCTCCTGAAGAGACCAATTCAGATGCCAAGATTCTGGAGTAATATTAGTCACATCTGTACCTGTGCCTAATGAGCCTTCCATTATAATGTTATTAATTAATGCTCTCAGCTTTTGCCTTTGATCATTTACAGAAGTCTTCCAAAATATATGTTTTCTATTTTTTGTTGGAATTTTTGATTCATCCTCTACGGTTATTTTATCATTTAGAACAGTACAATATTTTGTAACAGGCATTGGATTTTAACAAACTGATAGCAACTTAGAAGGTATAAGTCCCAGGTAGGTCATATACCTCTCCTAGAATTCAATCCATAATAGAAATAAAAATATTATTAAATCTTAGGTGGAGATATAATCTGCCATTATCTTAAGGGTGGTTTACAAACTGCAAATATATATATATAATTATAGTTATCAGATGACTTAACTCTGTTAAAATCGTGGTTTAATTAAGACTTTCAAGGTATAATAATGATATGGACCAGAAAAAACCTGTGGATTTTCTAAGCAGTACTCAAAACCAAAGCTGAAAAGAATTTTGTTAAAGAGATGCCGGTCAGGGCAGCCATGCAGCAGTTGTACACTAGTTGCAGGAGTCAGGGGAAGCTGCAGTAGCCACTTGGGAGTCGTATGCATACACACACGGGCATGCAGGGCAAGTGCCAAGCCACATATCTCAGGAAACACAGGAAGCCACAGAGGTTCACGGGAAACCATGTGGGTGCCCAGTGGGGTAGCAGCAAGGACCAGCATAGCAGGAGAGGAAGCCAAGCCAATGGAGGTGGGAGATGGAAGAGCTAGTGCTTCTCCCAAACCCAGGTGGCTAGATTTGGATTTTAATTCCTAAAGCTAGAATTCCAGTCCCAGCTCTGGCCTGGGCTGGTGGCTAAAAAGCCTCAAGCAGTAGAATCAAAACCCAGTGCCATTGTCCTTTGCTTCTCAGTCAGGACTCATTGTCAGCCACGTTCAGAGAGTCTGGTTTGATCACCTTTCTAGACCTGGATGGAGTCCGGAGGACCTTGGACTTCCCACAGGGCAGGGAACCCTGACTGCTCTTTGGACTGGAGAGGAAGGAGGAGGGGGGAGGAGGGAAATGGGAGGAGGTGGAAAGTTTTAATTAAAAGAAAGAAAGAAAGAAAGAAAGAAAGAAAGAAAGAAAGAAGGAGGGAGGGAGGGAGGGAGGGAGGGAGGGAGGGAGGGAGGGAGGGAGGGAGGGAGGGAGGGAGGGAGGGAGGGAGGAAGAAAGAACAACTCATTCATGCCCTTCTGGCTCAATGGTTATTTGTGATTTAAGACCTGTAGCTATCTTCAAACCCAGAAGACAAGGGTACCTGTAAGCCTTTCGCATCTCCTACAAAGATTATTCTTTGTCTTAGAATGATACCTTTTTTATTTCTTAAAAAAAAATTTTAAAAAAAGGCTCAAGCAAATGGCTTTTTCATAAATTTGTGCCCCAAAAGAGAGGTGCCAAACGATGCACGATTAATAAAAGCTCAGAGACAGAAGTTGGGATTCAACCTGAAGACCTAAAAAGCAATTATATTTTATGATGGGATTTGATTATAAGACGGGAAGAGACAGCTCTCAGACAGTCTCATTCCCAGATTCCTGGAGGCAGGATCACCATTTCCGACTGAGGACTAGGTAAGAGCCAGTGGCCAACTGCTTTGCTTTTCAAATCTTCAAGTTGAAACCCAATTTCTGTCTTTGAGCTTTTATTTACTGTGCATCAACATAGTAAATAAAAATCACTATTGAACAAACATTAACCTAACACAGCTAGCATTTGCCATCAAAGGACAGAGTTTGCGGGGCTACGCAAACAGATCTGTTATTATGTTAGAGTGCTATTATGTCACGATGGATCTCAGAATGTTTATTTCAACTGATAGGAGCTTTGGGAAATGGAAATAAATTATATATATATATATATATATATATATATATATATATATATTGGAGTTGGTAATTGCTGACAGGGCAATTGACAAGGGCAATGGAGAAAGCATAGGCAAACCTGAGTTTGAATCCCACATTTCTCTAGAGAGCTGTGTGTTGTGCCCAGATCCGCAAAGTCCCCCAAAAACCAACAAGGAGATCAAGTCCCATATGTAAAAGCAAAGAGCCTTTATTTTATACAAGTTTGAAAACTTATTTTAAATAAGTTTGCAGCATATTGGAATGATCAAAGGGCCCCAAGCTCGGTTTATAGTAGTAAAGGCGGGGAGCAGGGATTTCTACGGTTCAGAACCCCTGATTGGCTGACATTTGTCTAGGGGTGTCCTGGTGAGTGTGTGCTGGAAGATGATCTTATCTACAATGGTTGAAAGGTTAGGAATTTCCTTTGGATGGTCTGTTCTTGGGTGGTGCTTGGGTAGTCTCCGTTTGTGGTTCTTCCTGCAACCAGGTATTGCTTCAGGGTAAACTGATGAGACCCAGGCTTCCATTAAGCTGATCATGGCTGGGCCCAACACTGGCAGGTGATAATGGTTGGAAGTTAAGAACTTCATTTAGGTGGTCTACTCCTATAAGCTTATCATGGTTGACTGAGTCCTACACTGTGATGGTTTATTATAAATTCTTTAACTCCCTTGAGTCTCAGTTTCCCATTATGTAAAATATGGAAGGTAATAGTTAAGAGTAAAAGAAGTGGGTATTCAATATATACACTAATTAACAGAAAAGAAAATATTATTCAATGTATATTGATTTTTCTTGATTGTAAATCTGTTAAACATTGTTTGACTGTTTTACATAGACCAGATGTTAGAAACAGAAAGATAAAACTCTACTTCCTCAGAGGGTTTATATACATAGAGAAAGAAAGGTGATCTGGTAAGTGTCATAAAAGGGCATGAAATTATGAGATCACAGCTAACAGGCACCCAAATCAGTGATAGCATATGTAGAACAAGAACTGAGAAAGTAAAGGAGGTGAAATTCATGATGATAGTAAATTTTGAAAGAATATTGGACTGTGGTTACAATAAGAGAAAGAGCAAAGTGTCAAAGAGTTTGCTTGAGACTGTGATCACACTCAGACTGTAGGAAAGGGTAGTGCATGGCCTGTGCGCTGATCTCCACAGACTTGACTCTGCCGCCTTGCTGAAGGAGAGTATTAAGAAAAGAACATAGAGGTCTAAGAAACGTGCTTTTGTCCAAGTCAGAGAGGCAGGCTCTTCTATAGACTGATTGGTCTAATACAGATCGCTATACTCACTATTGATAATTATGTATATCCAAGCTTGTAGAAGTGCTTAAAATATAAATGGCATTCTATGAATAATGATTAAATTCTTCTATAACTTTGTGCTTTATTCATGAAAGCTTTCTTGTATGTAAGTATGGGTACTTGAATGACAGTGTGCAAAAGTGGAGGTCAGGTGGCAACCTCAGGTTCAAGCCTTGCCTTTTGCCTTGATTGAAACAGGGTCTTTTGTTGCTGTTTTTTCCACCAAGGGTTCCAGGCTGGTTCCATGGATTATCTTGTCTCCAACCCCTCTCACGACCAGAATGATGAGGTTACAGACATGGGCTACCATGATGACTTTTATAAGGGTTCTGAACATCAAACTAATGTCCTTACCTCTGATATCTGTATTAGGGTTGGAACACAAAAGTTTATTTTATCTGCGAGTGGATTCTCTCATATTCCCCCATATTTACTATACAGCATTCCTCCCATATTACTATACAATGCTCACATAATTTACTATACAATGCCCCTACATTATGATATAATATCCCTCTTTATTACCATACAACGTTGCCCCATATTATTATCCATTGCCCCCTATATTACTATACAATGTCCCCCTATTAATATACAATGTTCCCCCTATTAATATACATTACCCCTATATTACTATACAATATCCTCCCATATTGCTATACATTGCCTCATATTACTATACAACATCCCCTATATTACTGTACAATGCCCCCTATATTACTACACACTACTGCTTTTATTACTTCACAATGTTGCCCATATTACTATACAATGCCCCCCTCCATTTCTATACAATGCCCCCCATTACTATACAATGTCCCTTTTATTACTTTACAACAATCCCCTATATTACTATACAAAGTGTAACATAAAAGTTATTTAAGAAATTTTGAGATCATAAGCATGTAAAATGCCAGAAAGAAGTTTGAGATGATATATACATTGAAGTTTTTGTTAATAACTAATTGAAGGTTCAAAATATGAGAGATTATATTCTCATTTTTTTCAGTTTATTAGAATGTAGGTTGTTGGTTAGAAAATATATCAAAAGTGATCTTTACCTGTCCAGGAGTGAGAGCCACAGCAAGTCAGTGTCCCAGCACCAATGAAGGGATGAACTTTAAAAAGTACATGGACCTTTTTCTGTTCAAAGCATATCTCTGGGGATTTTAAGATGGTTATTTCTTGGGTTCATTCTCTCAGCATCAAGGTTAGCTAGCTATTATATTGAAATATCTTTCAATCATACTTATTTAAAACTGGTTTCTCCTCAAAATACTTTTTTGTAAGTTTCTTTATGAAGGTGGAGATGGAGGAGGAGCATGGGGATGAAGAGGAGAAGCCTGAGAGAAAGGGGGGGTGGGAAGGAGACGGAAATGGAGCAAGGGTGACTCACTGAAAAACACCTCCTGTAGACTCAGATATCTGAGTACTTGGTTCCCAGTTGGTAGTGATGTTTCAAGAAGTAGCCCAGCCTTCCTAGAGAAAGTATATCCCTGGGAGCAGAGGCTGAGAGTTCACAGCCTTCTTTCAAGGTGCATTATCTGTTTTACAGAGGTGTGACCTCTCCACTTCCTGCTCCTGAGACCAGGATATGGCACTTGCTACCCTGCCTCCCCATCCTACTGACTATTTCCCATCCCTCTGGGACTGTAATCCTCAAACAAACCCTTTCTTCCTTAAGCAGCCCTTGGTCATGGTGTTATCTAATAGCAAAAGGAAAATGGCCACTATATCATTCTCCATGAAATAATGCAGCTATGAATGGAAATTTCCAAACAGGCAATTAATCTGCTTCTATCATCAGCACCTACGAAAGGATACGGCACATCTGTCTCTCAATACACTTTAATCATGATCAAGTTCACACCACTTTTAGCGAAGCGAATGTTCAAAGGAACATTATTCAACTCTGGAGAAAGAAGAAATTATGCAATTTCTAGGTAAATGGATGTCTCTGGGAATAATCCTTCTGAGCAAGGTAACCATAGTCCAGAAAGACAAACATTGTGTGGTAAAGTACTGATTCAGGAGAGCCCAGCACACTGTGGGTAGTACCACCCCTGAATGGTGGGCCTGGGTTATGTAAGGAAGGTTGTTGGGTGAGCAGCCCAGAGAGCAAGCCAGTAAGCAGTGTTCTTCCATGGTCTCTGCTTCTGTCCCTGTCTCCTACTTCTTGCCTGGCTTCTCTCAATGATAAGCTGAAACTTTTAAGCCCCAAAACCCCTACCCTAAAAGGAAAAATAGTAACCTGGTTTATGAACGATAGATACTGTTAATAATATCTTTGTACAAAATTCTCTTGAATTGTACACTGAATTTTTTGTCACTTTTTATACTGCAGCATATGTTTGTAATCGGAAATGAAGCATCTTCATTATTCCCACAATGGGTTCATGAGTGAAGCTTGCTACTTCTTCTTGCCTAAAACAAATATTCAGAAGGTTATTAAACAAATCAAATATATCTTATAACTCTTACAGCAATACAGCAGTTTATTTATAGCAGTGGTAAGGTAACATATGCCCTGATCTGTATATCTTTAGTTTGATGCATATATGTATCTTCATGTTCTATATAACAGAACTTTCTATAATTAGGAAAAATATGTATTGTTTCTTACCTTTAGGAAATATTGGAAATTATGAGTCTATGGAAATTTCTACTGACAGTTACTAAGCATATCTGTAGGAATGCAAAATATGGAAAAAGTCAAACCCAAAATGTTAATCATGGAATTGCTTATACTGATGACAAAAATGCAAATAAGAAGCTCAATTAATCAGCCTTTTGGAGATGATGAAGTAAACTGTGATCTCAATTTAGAGCAATCATTAAAATTTTGGTTTTGAACACTATTCTAAATGCAGATAAAACATTAATTGAACAAAACTGAATATAAAATATAATGTGCATTTTTAGAACAATGATCTAAAATTAAATATACCTGAAAACATGCTAACTAATAATAGCAATGACAATAACAAAAACATGAAGATATATGCAAGCACATTGAGATCCTTTACATTCAGATTAGCATACACTTAGACCCAGAAAGACTCAGAAATACAAGTCATCTCTAGCAAAGAAAGTAAGTCAAGAAATCAATATATCTTTAAACATGTAAGTCTTCTAAAATATAATGAAGTGACAGCTCAGTGTTTCTAAAGGCCACAAACTCCCTGTGATGGAAACCAGAAAGAATAAAAAGGATCTATTAGAAATGTTGATACATCACCAAGAGCATGTTTTAGTGACGGACTTTAACAAAAATAGGGGGAAAAAAAGTTCTGTTCCTTACCCCAGTTGGTGGTAAGAAAGTGGTAAAAAGAAAGATAAATTGGTAGGAAACATTTGTTAGGTATGCTTTAGGGGGGCAAAAGATATCTGTCTTGCTCATCATTCCTTAGAAACTCTCAATAAACATACACTGAATGCATGAAGAAAGTCTACACTTAGTGGGCAAACCAAACTGTGTGAGAAAACTGGGAGAAATTTGTTCAACTCATCCTAAAGGTTCAAAGGAAAGATTTCTAAAGAGGTTTGATTGAATAGGATGAGATTTCAGCAAAGTTTGATTGGCTACAAAACACCCAAATAAATGAGTCTCAACCCATAAAGACAACAGGTTTGGGAGGAGGGGATTAAAAGGGCTCGGGGGATGATGATTGTTCTATATGGTTCAGTTTCTGACTACATACTAGTGATTGACTGGAAATAAAAGATAGAAGATACGCAGAAATCAAATCCTGCAAGCCATATGTGATATCCCATTCTATGGGGTTTAGGAATTTTGCTACAGAAATGACTCTGTATGTATCACAAAATGAAGATCATTATCTCTTTTGTTCAGGACACCATGCTCAGATAAGTACAATTTCCTAAAATATCTTCGTTGGCAATTTGGAAGTATACGCTTTTCTCCATGCTACTGAGAACAGTCGTTTGTCCCATCTGCGGAATATCATTAGGTACACAGACACATGATCCGCTCCAACTCACACAACTGCAGCTACAGCACAGCACACCATCCTGGGCACCAGATGAGAAGACATCCCTTCCTGGCGGCTGCTTCTGCATCAACAGAGATCAGGTGATCCACAGGATGAAAGAGCATCGCTATCTACTCATACAGTCATGCAGTCAGAATTGAAATCCTAACACACGAGAGAAAAGGCTAGCAGAAGGAGTCATCCGAACGTAGCTGTGACATACAAGGAAAGCAGGACTAGATTCTCCGGGTCTTCTGATTATCCTTAGTCTCTACTATTCACAACAGACAAGTTCCTAGATTAATATACAATGCTCAGCCACAGATGAATGAATAAAGAAGCGTGTTAAACACATACAATGAGCTTAAAATCAGCCATAAATGAGAACAATTGGTATGACTTGTAGAGCAAAAGTGGAACAGAATGCCACCGTGTTAAGGAAAACAAGTCAGACTCGGAAAGATAAGAATCCAATGTTTTCTCTCATATAGGTCAAGGTGAAAAGAAAGAGAAAAGGGCATCATGCCAGATTATTTTATGTCAACTTGGCACAATATAAAAAGAAGGAACCTCAATTGAGAAAATGCCTCCATAAGATCCAACTGTAGGGCATTTTCTATATTAGCAATTATGAGGGAAGGCCAGTCCATTGTGGATGGTGTCATCCCTGGGCTGGTGGTCCTGCATCCTATAAGAAAAAAAGATGAGCAAGCCAGTCAGTCGTACCCTTCTGTGGCCTTCATGGCTATTGCCTCTGGGTTTCTACCCTGTTTGGATTCTTGTCCCGACTTCCTTCAATGATAAACAGCAATATGGACATGGAAGCCAAATAAACTTTTCCTCCTCAACTTGCTTTTTGGTCATGGTGTTTCATCAGAGCAATAGAAACCTGAATTAATACAGACTTTAAAGGAAAATGGACTTATTAGGAATGTGTAAAAGGATAAAGAGAAAGGGAGTGGGAATAGTTATGAAACAGGGTGAATAAAATCAAAGAACATATGTATGCATATGTGTAGGCAGAAGCTGATAGTTCATTCCTGGCTGCCCAGACCAGGAAATAATCACACAGAACTATATTATTTGCGTTACTGTTTGGTCAATAGCATGAGCATATTTCTGGCTTACTCTTATATCTTAAACTAGCCCATCTCCATTAATCTGTGTATCACCATGTGGCTGTGGCTTACTGGTAAGGTTCTGACGAGTCTATCTCTGATGGAGGCTACATGACTTCTCACTACTTTCCACCTTCTTTCTCCCAGTATTCAGTTGAATATTCCCTGTCTAGCTCTATTCTGCCTTATTGCAGGCCAAAAAAGTTTTTTTATTCACTAGCCAATGGTATTCACATATACAGAAGTACTTCTCACACCACATATGTGTGTGTGTATATACATAAATACATATATCTCCAAAGTGTAAGTTCTTGATTGCTATTCTGTATTAGGTAGGTAGATACTGAATGCAATGGGTTTCATGGTGACATTTAGCTCTCTCCACCCTTCTCTCTCTCTTTCTTTCTCCCTCTTGCTTTCTCTCTCTCTCCTTTCTCTCAGCAGAGTGTGGTAAATAGTGAATGCAATAGGTTTCATGGTGACATTTACGTGTGTGTGTGTGTGTGTGTGTGTACTTTGTAGATAGATAGAAAGAGAGGTAGGTAGGTAGGTAGACATATATCACAGACTAAACAACTATGAAGAGTAACAAACAAGAACTCATAGAATGAAATATAAGATATTCTTGTTTATAGGGACTTAACAGGCCCCACACTTGGTCTCTAAAGAGAGAGAGAAGAGCAGGGAAAGAGAGCAGAATTTCCATAGATCTACGTGTGTGATGGATATTTAAAATTATTTAATACTCAAGTCAATAATTTAAGTACCTATTACTATTTCAATTTTCTAACAAGCTAAAAGTCAATGGGATTAATTTTCTCAAACTCATAGAAAATATTTCAGGGTACTTCACACACAACCTATAATTTTATATCTCCCACACGATAAATAAGGTGAAGAACTGTAAAGAGATCATGCACCATGAGACCAAATACAAACTTCTTCAGCTTTATAGTCTCAGGATTTCTATATGTTCAGCTAGTTCATATGTAAAAATATGGATAATATTGTTCACTTCAGTCAGCACAATGCATTTTGCACATAATAAGTAGACAAGCTTATAAGTCTTTTTATAAGTTATAAAGCAAAACTCATAAAGAAAAGGCAGAAATAAACCACAAATAACTAGACAAGGCCTGGTTCTCACAAGATTTGTATGTAATTGTGATTAATTCTATTTTAATTCTGGAAATGCATATTACATTTATATTACACACAAAGGACTTTAAAAATGAAAGATATTTAAAATTAGTCTCTTATTTTAAATTCATTTATTCTCTAAAAACTCATTAAGATGTTTTCTTGAGCTAGATGTAAGAACTAAACATAAATGTAAAACAGAACTTTTATCATAGACTGTTATTTAGAGTTTGGCATGTCAATCCACATTTGTACAATGAGTCCCTTAAATAGAAATTTTAGTCTACAATACCTAGTCATATACCCATAGGTTGGCTAATAAATCCTCCAAGGAACCAGGAAGAGGGAAGCAAGGAGAGAGAGGTAGCAGAGAAAGGAAAGAGTAAGAAGTCAGATGCTCTACAAAGAGGCACAGCGTGCATTAGCTTTCTATTGCTGTGGCAAATACCTGAATAAAAACAGCTTCATGGAGGTGGAACCGATTTTGCTCAGCATTTCCAAAGGTTCACCGTATGTTGCTTTTAACCTGAGGCGAGGCAAGCAACCTAACGATGGAAGCCTGAGTACTTCAAAGCAGCTCTACTCAGAGGGACCAGAATGCAGAACAAGCAGAAGAGGATTAGGACAGGAGGTATCCTCAAAGGCACATGTGACCTCCTGCCTCCAGCTAGACCTTACCTCTTAATTGTCCTTTCAGCTACAAACCCATTCATGAACTTAGCATTGGCAAAGTTAGTGTCCTCATTAACCAATCATCACTCAATACCACCATCAGCAGCGGAATAAGCCTTCCAGAGTCTTTTTTTTCTTTTTTTTTATATTTCTTAATTATACATTACATTTTTTAAAAATTTTATTAAAAATTTCCACCTCCTCCCTTTCTCTCATTTCCCTCCCACTCTCCCCTTGCCCTCTCTTTCCAGTCCTAAGAGAAGGCAGGATACCCTGCTCTGTGGGAAGTCCAAGGCCCTTCCCCCTTCATCCAGGTCTAGGAAGGTGTGCATCCAAACAGACTAGGATCCCAAAAAGTCAGTACAAGCAGTAGAATCAAATCCCAGTGCCATTATCATTGGCTCTGTCAGCCCCCATTGTCAGCCACATTCA
This sequence comes from Myodes glareolus, assembly GCF_982192425.1. Taxonomy (NCBI): domain Eukaryota; kingdom Metazoa; phylum Chordata; class Mammalia; order Rodentia; family Cricetidae; genus Myodes; species Myodes glareolus. The sequence continues at coordinate 6,559,625 of NC_142049.1, forward strand.
GAGAGTCTGATATGATCATGTGCTCATTCAGTACCCGTCCAATAGGCCTTGGTAAGCTCCCATTAGATCAGTCACACCATCTCAGTGGGTGGATGTATACCTCGTGGTCCTGACTTCCTTGCTCATCTTCTCCCTCCTTTTGCTCTTCATCTGTACCTTGGGAGCTCAGTCTAGTGTTCAATGTGGGTCTCTATCTCCATCCATTGCCAGATGAAGGTTCCCTCTGGATGGTTCTCCTCCATGCAAGAGCAGGAACTATTCCTTGGCCAAGGACCTTGCAGAAAATAGGTATACCTTACATTTTAAAATGAGCTACACAAACACAATGCCAGCTTTCTGGGCCCTGCAGCAAGAACTCTGAGTCTTTCAGGCAGGAGGTCTGACTATATAGCATTCAACTGGGATTTGGAGCAGACTGATGCAGCTTGCTTAATGGTGGCATGGACTGGCATTTCCTGAAATTGGAGAGATTTGCTTGACTCTCAGAAGCACAAGCTACTCCACTAAGCTGGACTGAGTGGGGCAAGCAGAAAGTATGGTATTTATCATAGTAAAGGCAAACAAAGCTTAAGTTTTAGACTGGGCAGGCAAGCAGATATTTCTGTATTTCCCCTAGATATGGTGCAGCTTCCAGAGTCTTCATGTGGAATTCATTGTCACGCAGTGATAGAATATTTTGGAATGGAAAGATTGTGGTGTTTGAGTTATATGATATTTTAGGGATTGTTAGGACTTGCTCTTACCCATTGCCAGTGTTAAATGAATGAGTGTATGCATGAATGGTGTAGAAGTAGGAATAAGTCTTCAGGCTCATTGTGGGAATTTGGACATGTCATTTACCTCACCTATTCCCAGGGCTGCCTACTATATTATATCCATAGCATATATATAATAAAGCATGAGACCATGGCAGAAAATGTTTCCTGCTAACATTTTCATTTCCAAATTAATTTTGTGAGTTTATTGTCCAAAACATATAAAACAGAGCAATTTTATACTTTGCTACCCCTCACATGATAATCCATGCTACCTTCCAGCTCCAGGAGGATAATTTGCAATACTGGAAGGGCCAGAGTTGTAGGCTCCACATCTTTTTACAATATCTAAGACTCGTTAACCATGTTCTACTGGGGAAAATTACCTAATGTATTTTAAATGACACATTTTTATGTCCCAGCAAACTAAGAAGAACTGTAGTAAAAATCAAGAGGTTGAGAGTTACACGAGTAACTTTCCTTAACATCTTTTCTGAGCTAACAGTTTAGCTTATTAAGAAAAACCACTTTTCATTTGTTGCACTGTGAAGAGAATGGGTCATAATACCTTTGAACCTAATAACATTTAGTAAGTATTCTCTCCTCTGAACTTGTTCAGTGGTGAGAGCACCATCTAAAATAACAGTGAGCAAGAGGAGAGGATGAGATGGCCTGATATAAATGCAGCCCTGGCAGAGTATCAGGATTATGGAACAAAGGATAAGTTTGCAGAGGGAAAGAGAGGGAGGGAAGGTAGAAGTGAGGAGCCAGTTGAAGAAGAAGGAAATAAGAAAATAATGCAGTAGGGACAGCAATTTTTGAAAGAAATTATTTAGTTTATTGAGATGTTTTCTGTGTGAAACACTGGGTCAGACATTGAAGATTCTAAGAGAAGTGAACCCTGTCTCTGTCTGAGCAATGTGCAGTGTTCTATGGAGATGAATCTATAAGCAGATGTCCTTGGTTTCAGAAAAGGCCTTTTGGTAGTAGAGCACCATGTGTCAAGATTCTCTACAGCCAAGTGCATTAATTTTAACATAGTAACTACTGTTTTAATTTTTAGAATTTTCTAAGTCAGTGTTTGGAATTTTACCTTTGATGAGTGACGTTGCGTTCCTATTGTCCCATTCTCTGACACTGATGAAGGGAAGGAGGGTCGTTTCTGAGAAACTCGTGGCTCTGACTGCACAGTTCCACTTGCTAAAGCAAAGAGCAGTTTATTTTGAAGCCTTCAGAATTATTTTTTTATATTTTCTCTGCACTATAATGTAATTGTATTTTTTTACAAGATACCATTTCACAGAGAGTCTTAGATGTGTGTCACGACAGAGTTTTTTTAAAAAAATATTAACAAAAGGTGTTGTGCAAAACTGAATTTTTTATTTTTAATAGAAATCCCTAAGATCTTCTTTAAGAAATAAACTATAAGATTTTATAATTTAATAGAGGCTATTAGTATAGTAAGAAGCCAACATATTTCTGGAAAGAGAATAAATGTATGAGGAGAGATTAAAAACAGACTCCCTTGCTGCTAAGAGCTAAAGTAAAATGCAGGTGGAGAGATGGGGCTGTCTGAGGTGAGGTAGTGGGAAGAAAACACTACAGTAGGCAACAAGGGACAGAGGAGATTCAGGGACACAATGATATTGCTAAATAGTGAGAGCAAATGCCCCCAGACAAGAGAAAAGGGGAGCGGTGCCTTGCTTGTACCTTCTCACCTCCAACCTCAGCAGTAGCCAGTCACTCAGAAGATTCTATTCAATGTCCCATTCCAACCAAGATTTTTAGAAGAAACTTCTATTTATGTTATAGTAGAGATTTTTCTTTAACTTTTTTCCTTTTGTTTCCTGAAACTAAACAATTAGAATTTTTATTTAAAATTATTTCTAGCATTTAATGTATTTGCATGTGTGTGTGTAGGCACATGTACGGTGTGACACACATGTCAAGGTTAGTTACCATTCTATTGCTGTAAAAAGACTCTATGACCAAAGAGCCTTTTATAAAAGCATGCAGTTCATTGGGGGCATGTTACTCTTTTAGAGGATTAGTCCATGCTCATCATGGTAGGAAGCTGACAGGAAAGGTGATGAAGCAGTAGCTGAGAGCTTTTCATCCTGATCCATAGGCAGTAGGCAGAGAGAGACAGCGGGCCTGGTGTATAAGCTGACCAGGAACCCCATAAAATTGGCCTTCTTGTTTCAAGAGTGACTCATGCCTCTGTGTGCTCTTTCATCTACAGACCATTGCCTGATTGCGGTTCCAGGTGGTGCAGGCGCCACACACGATAAGACACAAATGAAGGTTCTGGATATAGAAGACTTGAGCAAATGGGGGATCACTGCTGTGATCATCTACTCTACCATTTCTGATTTCCCTTCCATGTAGTGTAAGCTCAGTTACGCAATGCCCCTCGCCTCGCTCACGCTAGGACAAACAGCAGTCATTTTCCCTCTTGGAAAACTGGGGTAGAAAAATGGAGGCACCGTCAGCTACTTTTGCTTGCTTGCTTCCTTATTTGGAGTTGGTCTGCCTACAGAGAACATTCTACCTGTACCCTCAGAGTTGCCTGCGTCTACTGAATTCAAGAGTTTGGTAATAGAAAATACATTTTTCTGCAGAAAAGGGCTACATTCGCCAATACTCAGGGTGATAGTTTTAGTATAAACTGTCCCCCACAGGCTTCATGATGAGTACTTGGTACTCAGCTTTGGAAATATTTTAGAAAGATCTGAAAAACCTTAGGACCTAGTTGGGGAAAGTAGGCCATAGGGGAAGTACCTTGCAAAGATATCCCTAATCACATTCCCCTTTCTATTTCTCTGCCCTCATACCAGATATTCTCCCCATCATGAGGGACTTAAACCTCGGAACCCATAAGCTAAAAATAAATCCTTCTTGTTTTTAAGTTACTCTATCTGACTAACAAACCTCTAGGGTCTTGCTTGCTTACTCTTCTATTTTGCATATTAACTTGTTCAGAATTCAATCAAAGATGACTCCATAACACATTCCCAGCCCTTGCCAGGCAAAAAGATGGGCAGTAGAATTTTCATGAAAAACTTTCAGTATTGTGCCAACTGATCAATATTTTCTTAATCAATTAAATTTTTTCTTTCATAATTTTCTTCATGGGAGCTGGAGAGATGGCTCAGCTGTTAAGAGCCCTGCTTTCCCTTCCAGAGGACCTGGATTTGATTCCCAACACCCACACACTGCCTGCCTAAAACTCTAGCTCCATAGATTTTAACACCCTCTTCCTGCTTCTGCTGGCATCAGGCATGCACATGGCACACAGACATACCTGTAGGCAAAACACCCAACTACATAAATAAAATAAAATAAAATGAAAAATATCAATAACTTAATAATAATTCAATGCAGATAGATGGATAGATAAACAGACAGATAGGTAGATAGATAGATAGATAGATAGATAGATAGATAGATAGATAGATAGATAGATAGATGATAGATGGAGAGTGAGAGAGAGAGAGAGATAGTACTCTTACTATTCTCATCCACCCATGATCTTTTATCCATGCCTCCCATTCATGGCAAGTCCTGCTCTCCATTGCAAATCCCTTTTACATGTTTCCTTTATACTCTTGTTATTCACATCGTTTAGGGTCCTCTGAGTGACCATGTGGCTAGAACTACCCAACAAAACCTGCTGGGCCCACCAATGGTCATATATCTGAAGATACTCTATTCCCAGCATCTACTTATACCCAATAATATCTTAGCAGAAAGACAGGGATCCATAAGCCTCTCTCCCATCCAGGGCTGGCTGTTGACAAGCTAAGGACAGACCACTGTAGCTACTGTGAGCTCATGCTTGCAGAAGCTGTCTCACACACAGAGTACGGCATTCACCGTCCTTCTACTTATCCTCTAGCCCTTACATTACTTCACTTCTCCCCCCATGATATTCCCTAATTCTTATTCTCAGCACTTGGGTAGCCAAGAGTTGCTGCAGTCACCAAAAAATGGTAAATTCCATGGTTGAAAAGAAAAAACCAATAGTTCAGCTCCATGGAGTAACAGTAGAATCTCTGTTTGAATAGTAGCGAATGTAAAGAGGCCAAACTTACAAGACTCTGCAGCTTCACACATAGAGTCAACAATGCAAAGCTTGAAGAGGTCTGGGGTTATTATGGAACCAGAATGAAGATAATAAAGCAACGCATGAAGATGACACGGATTTGCTTTTCTCTATTTTCATATTTTTATAAGTTCAGCTCATGAAAGCATCACGGTGGGAAAAAACTAAAGCAATGAACCGCAGTGAGGGTGACTAGGGCTGTGACAATCAAAGATGGATGGGTGGTCCATGCGGCTAAAGGACAAGCTAGCCAAATCTAATCTCATCTAATCAATAGGGTCCAGGTCCCAGTGAGAACCCCTGCCTATGCCCAAGCTAAGAATTCTACATACCTGAATCACATGTGAAAGATTGTGATTCTTATATTCTATTTAACTGATGCTTCCTCCACTCTGGCTGCTAAATACAAGAATTTATAATCATTTTCTATAGACTGCAAAACTTATTGTAAGCTCTTTCACAGTGAAACATGTCACTTAGTTTAAGTTGAATCCAGGTTTTTCGAACCCACATCATTCTATATTTGGCTCAGCATATGTAATATTTCCTTTAAAAAAGAGTCACTATTTTATTTTTATGTACCATTGGAGAAAAGTTTGTTGTTCTGTAGATGGAATGACGGCCTGTGGTGAAGGCTATGGCTGGAAATTTCTTGATGTCATTTGTATTGCCACTTGAGCAAATATCCAGAGTGTATCTGCTCACAGAAGTTTTAATGGAATGTGACATTAGACTTATAACAGAAAATAAAAATGATAGTGTGTATAGTTATTGATACTTGAAATACTCAAAATATAACACGAATGGAAAAACGTTGTTACCAAAAAGAATATCCTTTTGGTCTGAACTTTGAGAAGAATATAGATTGATTTCTTGGACATGAAAATTAAAACATAATTTCAAAAAGCTAGAAATTAAGTGTATCAGTGAGTTTTAACTCCCTGTAACAAAATATCCGAAAAAATCTGAAGGGAAAATTTTGTTTGGCTCACAGTTTCAGAGGTTTTAGTCCGTGGTCCCTGGTTCTGTGTTTCTGATCCTCTACTGGGGTGAAGACTCAGAAGAAGGGGGCTTTCAATGAAACAGAGATGCATCTGGGAAGCAGAGAGATACAAATGGTGGTCCAAGGCAAAATATCACCCCATTACACTCCTGTACCAAACTAAACCACATCTCTGCAAGTTTGTATACAAATGAGTATAGTCCTCACTTAGGAGTCCACCCATAGACTAATTCACTCACAGCATCAGAGTCCTCGTGAGCCAATCAGCATTTGGGGATCATTCACTCAACTGATAACTCTTGGACATTCATTTAATTCCTGAACCATAAACCTGTGTCTGATTCTTTGGTGTTGGTCAGTCTTGCAGTACTGGGATAGGTCAAAGCACTTATCAAAAAATCGTTGGTTTCATTAGCTTAATAATCAGAGAGCCCTGCTTCTAGAAGACTCTCTTTCCTCTTCATTTTATGGCCTCTTATAACCAACTTCAGAGAATGGAATAGACTGGGGAAAATATAAATAGTTGTAATCTCTAATACCTGCTCTAGAAATAAGTTGCTTTGGTTCTCTGTCTTTTTGCGGTTTATAACAACAAGAGAAAAGATTTTAAAAATCTGTGTTTTCATTATGGATGGGTGTAACCAATCATTAGATATTAGCTTAAAACACTTTGATCTGTTCAATATTAAAATCCAATATTAACCATATACTGGTCTTATCGGTCATAGGCACTAAGATAAATTCAATCCAGAGCAAAGTAAAGCAAAATTTTGCCCTCTATTTTGAAGTCTCTTGAAGTACACATTCAAAATTTGACATTTAATTTAAAGAGCATGGGAGCATGGTGGGAAAACCACCTCTGTGTGGAGAGTGGGAAGCAGGGCTGCACTGTATTTGACATGTGGATTTGCTCTCCTTGATTTTCATATTTTAATAAGTTCAACTCATGAACGTATGATGAAAATAGAAAGATCAGCTCTAATCAGGACACATGGACATTTGAGGATCGTGCATTAAAAAGCAGTTGCCTTCTGAAGTCTTTCAACAAAATGTAAATTAAACAGATGAAATTGCCTAAACCATCACTGATTCCCAAGGGAATGCAATCATGCTTAAATGCCAACACTAAATTAATCAGAGGAACAGAATGTGGAGATGTGAGATTTCATTTTAGGAAGCTTCATGTTTCATTAAAGTAAGTGGGCACCGTGGGTCAGGTTAAGACTTTGCAAAGAATGGCTTGAAGAGCAAAAGGCGAAGGTTTCTATCTCACAATGTTGTAGCCACAAAGTCTATTCCAGCAGAGTGGAAGGGCGAGTCCTGTGCAGAACACACACCAAAGATGACCACTTTCCCCAGACATTGCTTTATTCTCTGGGCAGAATTCTAGGCGAGGGGAGTACTAATATTTATAGAACTATATGTCTTTCCTCCAAATGATTTAGCTTTAATTTTATGTATTGTAATTATATTATGAACAATCATTTTCCTCTACATTAACATCATCTAAAAAATACATTGAACTGCTAATCAAATCAAAGTATTTAATTTACAACAAACCGAGAAAGAGCTTGGACAGGATGGTGAGGGGACAAAACATTTTCACAATTCATATATTTGTTCAACATGTATTTTGATGGCCTATCTGTGCTGCATACAGTCCAGATGTATGTTATGTTCAGCACATGTTCAAATATGTATGTGAATGTGCGCACATATGTGAGCACACATGTACACACACACAAGACAAAATCTTTAAAATTAAAAGTCAAATTAGGTAGCAAAGCCCAACCCATCAGAAACCACTCCCTTGCCATCAGGAACTCCCAAGGGTCTTGTGCTCTGAGCAGCTGCAAGCATTACAAGTTGTTTACCAGAAATTCAGGATCTGGGAGGTTCACAGCTCCCAACACTGCTCAATCACGGAGCATGTGTTCCTTTTACCTAGAGTAAAAATCAAAATCTGTAAAACGACCTAGCAGATTCCATGTGATCTTACACCACTTCTCCAGTCACATCTTCTGGGGGTCTGCTCTCTTCTCTGTTTTGATGCATTGGTCTCTTTACTCTTTCAGTTCTTCATTTCTGGCCTTCGTGCTAAGCACTGCCACTTGTTGACTGAGGTTTCTGTCCCACCCAGTCCTGCAGTCATTCCATCCCAAAGAAACACACAGAGGTCTACATTAATTATAAACTGATTTGTCTTTTAGCTCATGTTTCTTATTAACTCTTTCTTACACTCTATATTAACCCATTATTCTTCTCTGTGTTAGCCACACGGCTTGGTACCTTTTTCATAGAGGTAGTCACATCTTGCTTGATCTGCCTCTGGCTTCCTCTGTGTCTGGGTGATGACTGCAGACTGAAACTTCCCTCTCATTGCTCCACCTCTACTTCCTGCCTGGTTGCCTCGCCTATAGTTCCTGCCTGGCTACTAGCCAATCAGCATTTATTTAAAATACAACTGACAGAGTACAGATCATTGTCCTACAGCAGCAACCCATCTATTAAAGCCAATTACAAATCCCCCATTTTCACTTGTACCATACTCCATTGCTTTGTTCAAAAAAATGATCCACTAGAGACATACTTTCAATTTGGAAAGAGGTATTCTACTAATTGTGTTACAAGCAGAAGTAAAAGAACACATAGGAATCAGCAGATAGACAATAGAACATGAAATCAAGTAATTTAACCATCCAGCAGAAGTGACTGGGGAAGCCACTGAAGCAGGTAGACTGGAGTTCCCAACTGACAGTTCCAGGCAAAGCTTCTCCCCCATAGATGCAGCTTCCAGCTTCCCATCTCCATAACAGGCATTTTAGACTTGTGGAATAAACAATAGTGACCTCTGTCAGAAATAGATATACAGACAGTGGTGTGTGTGTGTGTGTGTCCCTGTGTGCATAATAGAAATAGAAATACATCACTTCCATCCCTCCCTTTCCTCCCTCCAACCATTCCAAGCTTCCTGGAACCCCTCCTGTGCCCCCACTCTCAAGTTGATAGTTTCTTTTTTCTATGATTATTGTCACATTCAGATGTATGTGTGTGCATGCATACAAATACACACACACACACATGCACACACACACAATCTGCTGGGACTATTTCTGTTGGTGGTGTGTATATGATTTCAAGGCTGACCACTCTGCATTGAGAAAATAAGAGAACACATCCCTGGGAAAGGCTAATTCTCTTTCTTCCAGCAGTAGGACATTTGTTCTTTCTCTTTGTCATCAAACCAGGGGGACAGCCTGTCCCAGAACAAGTAGTCTCAGAGGACATTTAGCTAAACATACATGAGATGAGGGTCTCATCTTGCTTCACGCCAAACAAGCACAAACAGTATATGATAATTTACTAATATAATTTACATTACATTTGCTGCACAGTGTAACCTACTTATTGCATCCCCCTTATTTACATGTTACAAGCTATGGGATAAAGATTAATTTTAGGATTTTTATCAAAGTCCCTAATGCCTAACACAAAGTCTAATATAGCAGCTGTATTAATTTAATATGTTGAATCAAGCTGAATTTATTAAAATAGAGACTTTTAAATAACAAGGAGAAGAGGAAACTATATTTTCATTGTTCTAATAGAGTTCAGGCTAGAACTAGTAAATGATAAAGAAATTTTTATCACATATAAATGCATCCCTCAGTTGGGGAGCATACAACATCCACTAGCATTTATTCTGACTTCTAATATATTATCTTACTGTATTTATTTAAAGTTAAATTGAGATAACAAGCCCCATTATACAAATAAGTTTGCTGAACAAGGAAAGGGAAATCAGAAGGCCAAGATATATCTGACCCAAGAGCTCAGTCCTCCAGTGTCACTCAGAACTCTAAAATAACAGAATGTGCCCCACACATACCATGTGGCATCTTTAGACTTCTGTCAGTGAGACTGCTCCAGAGCCCTTGGTATAAGATATCAACAATATCCTCAACCCACCCTATTTATCCATTCACATTTTCTATAGTCTCTGAGGACAACAGAAAGCTAAAGTCAGAGGAAGATGAAGGTGACAAGCTGAGAACTGGGCTGTCCTTTGGATATCCACATATTTTTCTGTCTCTTGTTCAATATTCTGTGGCAAGACTACTACCATCTCTTGTGATCTGGAGCCAAAATTCTTTTTTTTTATTTTTATTTTTTTGAGAGTAAATTTTATTAAATTATAAAAGTTTCCATTTCCGCCCCTTTTCCCAACACCCTCCCACTCCCCCCACTCCCTCTCCTCCTCCCTCTTAGTCCCTTAGGGCAGTCAGGGTTTCCTGCCCTGTGGGAAGTTCAAGTTCCTCCCCCTTCCCTCCAGGTCCAGGCAGGTGAGTATCCAAACAGACTGAATCCCCAAAATCCAGTATATGCAGAGGAAACAAGTCCCTGTATCATAATCAACGGCTTTTCAGAAAGACTTCGGGCCAGCCACATTCAGAGAATCCGGCCAAATTCCGAGAATCTGGTTAGACCAAAATTCTAATATGAGACCTACAATCAGGTATAGTGTCAGTCTTAAAAAAAAAAAAAACCCTAGCCAGCGGCAGTAGATTTAAAGTGGATTTACAGTCAGATCACCTGGCTCACATCCCAGGTCTACATCTCATGTAGTTAGAAACTCCCAGCCCCACCTGAGCACGCCGGGCTTCAGTTACTGTATTAGGAGAGGAGGAAAAGAGCATCTTTCCTGCCAGATCACAGAGCTGTTGTGAGGCTGAAGGATGCAATAAAGGACAAAGTGCTTTGAATCTGCCGATACAATTCTAGCCCAGTTTACCAGTACAGGTTTATGGTGGCTTTCCTGAAGTCTTATTCGTGTACTTCTCTTTCTAGTGTGTCAGAGGATGAACAATGATCGTGAGTTGTTGCCGAGGCATCTAGATGCATAAGACCCAGGGATGAATGGGAGGTTCATCCAGAACAACTCCGCAGAATGACCCCTTAGGAACAAAATTGTCTTCTAGACTTCAGATGAAGAACAGGAAATTATTAAAGTAAATCAAACTACAGAAAGCATTTATAGTACATTATAAACATTGTCACAATTATTTGTGAATTTTTTTCTCAAGTTGTAGAACTTAGTCGCCCACCTTTAGCCTTTCTGGACTCGAGTTTTGCTTTGTGTAACAATAGACCATAATCATGACATGATGCATCTCTCAGCTGGAGCCATAAGAAGTTTTGTATACACTCACCTACTCTGTGACTCCTTGCCATAATCAATATATGTAAAATAAGTGTCTCTTGTGAAAAGAGACCACGTGGGGCTAAGACAATCTTTCCCACCAACTTGTCTTAGAGCACCCAGCCTCTAGCCTTACCCACTGATTACATTTACATGAGAGAATGCAGCCAAGATCAACCAAGTCTGCTCCAGTCTGTTCCCATCTGATCAACCCCAGACCAAACTGCTGGCCCAACAATCATGGTTTCAGCACACTGCTGTTATTGTTGTTTAACTTTGATTAGTCCTTTCTGGATTTCATATCATGTATCCCGATCCCCTTTAACTCCTTGTCCCTTCCCATCCATCCTCAGCCCTTGCAACACCCTTCTCCCAAAACAAAAGAAATTTAAGTGAAAAGAAACCCACACATGGGCCGTGGACATCCATACAGACCCTGGCTGTGATAGGACCATAAACCCAGACAAGATCCTCGGCGGCAATTCAGACTCGAATGTCACTATGGCCCCAGGTGTTGTTTTTTTTTTCAATGAAGCTAATGCTGTAAGTAATTTGTTATGCAGCAAGTATTGACTAGTAACAACCACACGTGAGAAGGAAATTCTCAGTGGTAGGCAAGTTGATCCTATACTAATTCCATCTTAAGAAACTCTAGATTTAAAGCCTTTGGAATTGTTAGATTTGCTAACCATGGAAACTGGCTTGAGATAGACAAACAAGCAAAAATTTTCTTTTACCTTTGAATGTAGAAGCTCAGCTTAGTCATATAAGGAAATCCGAAAGGTCCATTGTACCAGCTCGCAACACAACCTCTAAAGAGAAGAAATGAGCCAGGGAGGCAAGAACCAGGAGACAGTCGTAGAGTCCCTATGAGCTTAAAGGTTCCTGGGAAGAAATTCAATACTTCATCCTTCAATGACTCACTCCGTTCGCTTGGATGGGGACTCAGCACAAACACTAATCTCACATTGTAATGAAGCAGAGCCCATTTTCTGCCTACCCGGTGGAAAGTAAAATTGCAATCCTCCTGCACTGTAAATCAAAATGTCTCTCCAACCTCAGCTGCTAACAACAAATGTATAATTTCTATTTTGCCACCACCTCTTTAGAGTTCATGCATTAATGGACTTATTTATATAATATTCTGATTTTTTTTTCAAATTCATTATCAAGACCTCCCAGACCCTGATGAGCTTCCTTGTCCAAAGAGATTTTTGTAAGTAATGAAATTTGGGTTATTTTCTAAAACCTACAAATCTAAACGTTGACGTACTTAGAAACAGAACTTTAAATGTATATTAATTTTAAAAACCTTATTTTCAAGTAACTCTGATTCTAGGAATAATATTTGCCTGTGAGCAACAACAACAATAAAAAATACAAAAGAAAATCAAGATAACATGTGAAAATGTCTCCAAGACAATGTTGTAGATTCATAAGTGTAGACATGAGCATGCTGACTTTGGCATATTTGTTCATCTTAAGGCTAAACAAAACTGACCTTCAACTCAGAAAATAATCCATCACCTTCTGCCCCCAAAATGAAATAGAAGTAGCTTACCCTGCTGGTACTGATTTATTCCTACTGCAAGGGACTCATCTGAGAATCTTTATTTATTTTGCTTTGTTTTGTTCTTTTTTTTAAATTTGTTTTGTTTTGTTTTCCTAAGTAGGGACTGGAGAGCTGACTCAGCAATTCAGAATAGTTGATGCTCTTATGGAGGATACTGGTTTGAAAACTAGTACCCACAAAGTGGCTCAAACCCAACTGAAACTCCGGTTCCAGATGGTTCAATCCCATCTTCTAGTCTCCTCAGGCACCATGCACACATGAGGTACACAGACATATGTGCAAAACACTCATACACGTACGATAAGAATGAGTAAGTCTTTTTGAGAAGCAAAGGGTAATCTAATCAAGGCAAGCATGGAGACCACATGATAGGCTCTGATAGGTGGGGTTTTGTAATACACACGTAGTTAAAGGTATTGTCTGTTTCTATCATCGAGTAGCTACAGCCTTGCTATGAAATCAACGCCAACACTCATGAGGACTCTGAGAAGATAGTCAAGTGCTTGAACTAAAAGTGTAGATAGAGTGTCATTAAAAGGGGAGAAACCGTTTACTAAGCTTACCCTATGTAGGAACTGCTGCAGATCTTCTCTCATTCCTAGTACCTCAGCTTCTCTCCTGACAACCCTTTTCTTCTTAGAAGGACTCTTGAGATAAACCACATTGGTGCTATCTGGACAATACAGAAAAGCCTTTCTATAGCAAAGCCAATCCTCAAAGCCCATCCCCAGGGTGACACACTTCCAACAGGTGTGGCCCAGATTAAGGATGTACCCTCCAGCCTCAACATCTGCATTAAAGGTATGTGTCATCCAGCCTTCTCCAACAAGGCCACACCTCCTAATAGTGCCATTCCCTATGAGTTTATGGGGGCCCAAATACATTCAAGCTACCACACCCACACATCATGCCTTTCTAATCTCCCTCCCCTACTCCACTTCTGAATCCCAGCCCCCAACTCTAGCAGGCACCCCGCTGGCTAAACCACAGGCCACAACTACCAGAAAACCAAGTAGGCTACCCACAGATCTCTTCACTCTCAGTTTCCCCAGATGTAATTCCCCAATCTCATCCCAACTCTACAGCAGAACACTCTCGGCATCCTCTCTATTCCCTTGGTCCCATGCCCTGTAGATTCCACATATCTTCCCCTCTACCCATTCTCCCAGCCCCTAACCCCAAACCCCAGAAACACCCTTTGCTAATCCAAGGGGTTGCTCCCTCCAGTCAGGCAACAAGTAGGTTGACAGTTAATCCACATATCCAATTTCCCCAGTCCTATCCCAGCTCTGTAACAGGAAACCTGCTGCGGTCTCCCTTTTTTCTCTGGTGTCATCCCAAAGATATCACAAAGACCGTCTTTGTCAATATTCCCTCCCCCAGTATCCCAGCATCCAACACATGCAGGCATTCCCTGTAAACACACCAGCTAAGCAGAACAACAACAAAAAGAGGCAACACACAATCACCATGTTCTCCAAAAATCCAGAGTAGAAACAGAAACCAAGGACCAAAACATTCACCCAACAAATACAAATCCAGAAATCTGTACCTAGACATCTATTTACCCCAAACCCAGATGCCTACATGCCATCATAAAAACACAATCAATAAGTGCCAGAGCAATAGAGCCCCACAAGAGCCCTGCTATCTTACCACAGCAGGCCCTGCATTCAACAAAACTGAAGCCCAAGAAAGTGACCTTAAAATCAACTATATAAAGATAATAGAAGTTTCAAAGAGGAAATGAACAAATCACTTAACAAAATTCAACAACACAAAAGTAGTTAAAGAAACAATAAAACTGTTCAAGAATTAAAAAAGAAATAGAATCAATAAAGAAAACACAAACTGGGGGATTTCTGGAAGTGAAAATTTAGGAATTCAAACAAGAACTATGAAGAAAAATTTCACCCACACAATGCAAGAGATGGAAGGGAGAATCTCAGGCATTGAAGATGCAATAGAAGAGATGGATACACCAGCCAAAGAAAATGCTAAATCTGAAAGACTCTTGACACAAAATACCCAAGAAGTCAGGGACACTATGAAAAGACCAAACCCAAAAATAAAAAAAAATAGAGAAAGAGAAAGAATCCCAGCTCAAAGGTCCAGAAAATATTTTCAACAAAATCTTAGCAGAAAATTTTTCTAGTCTAAAGAAGGAGATGCCTATCAAGTTATAGGAATCATGGTAGAGCACATCATAGACCGGACCAGAAAATGAAGTCCCCTCAACATGTAATAATCAAAACACCAAACGTACAGAACAAAGAAAGAATACTAAAAGCTGCAAGGGAAAAATATCAGGTAACAGAGGCAGACTTATTAGAATTACTTCTGCCTCCTCAAAGGAGACTCTTAAAAAAAATGAGAAAGGCCTAGACAAATGTGCTACAGCCTCTAAGAGACCACAGATTCCAGAGACTACTAAACCCTGCAAAATTTTCAGTCACCATAGATGAAGAAAATAAGATAGTCCATGATGGAGTGAAATTTAAACAATGTTTATCAACAAACCCAGTCTTACAGAAGGTACTAGAAGGATAACTCCAACCTAAAGAGTTAGCTATACCCATGAAAACAAAGGAAATAAGTAATCTCACACCAGCAAAATCAAAAGAAGAGAAACACATATACAAACACTCACACACAAACACACACACACACACACCACCACCACCACCACCACCACCACCACCACCACCACCACCACCACCACCGAGAAAAATAATAAAATAAGAGGAGTCATTAATCAAGATCAATGGTTTCCATTCCCTAACAAAAAGACACAGATTAATCGAATGGATGTGAAAATAGGATCCATCCTTCTGCTACATACAAGAAGCATATCTCAACATCAAGGATAGACATTACCTAAGGGCAAAGGGTTGGGAAACGATATTCCAAGCAACTGGATCTAAAAAGCAAACTGGTATAACCATTTTTAATATCTAACAAAATGGACGTCAAACCAAAACTAATCCAAAGAAATGGGAAAGAACACTACCTACTCATCAAAGAAAAAATTCACCAAGATGATCTTAAAATCTTAACATCTATGCCCCAAATGCAAAGTCCCCCACATTTGTAAAGGAAACACTACTAAAGCTTATATCACACATCAACCCTCACACATTGATAGCAGAAGATTTCAGTACCCTATTCTCACCAACGGACAGGGCATCCAGACAAAAACTGAACAAAGAAATAATATATCTAATGGACATTATAAACTAAATGAACCCAATAGTTGTCTACAGAACACTTCATCCAAACATTAAAGAAAACACCTGTGCTTCTCAGCACCTCACAGAACATTATTCAAAAATAACCACATACTCGGTCACAAAACAAGTCTCAACAAATACAAAAAACTGAAATAACCCCCTGCATCCTATCAAACCAGCACATATTAAAGCTGGATTTCAACAGCAACAGAGAGCGTTGAAACTCACGAAAACTGAACAGCTCCTGACTGAATGACCAGGTCGAGGGAGAAATAAAGAGAGAAATTAAAGACTTCCTGAAATTCAATGAAAAAGCCTCCACAACATGCCTAAACTTCCATAACACAATAGAAATGATGCAAAGAGGAAAGTTCACCTTACTAAATGCCCACATTTACACAATGGAGTACTACACAGCAGAAAAAAGTAATGACATCTTGAATTTTGCAGGCAAATGGATGGAGCTAGAAAACATCATTTTGGGTGAGATAACCCAGGCCCAGAAAGACAATTATCACATGTACTCACTCATAAGAGGTTTTTAGACATAAAGCAAAGAAAACCAGCCCACAAATCATCCCAGAGAACCTAGACAACAATGAGGACCCTAAGAGTGATCTAATAGATTTAATCTACAAGGGTAGTAGAAAAAGACTAGGTCTCTTAAGTGAGTTGGGAGCATGGGGACCTTGGGAGAGTGTTGAAGGGGAGGGGAGAGGCAGAAAGGAGAGCAGAGAAAAAAATGTAGAGTTCAATAAAAAAAACCATTAAAAATATGTGGGAAGTTCTCGTACTAATAACTTAACAGCACACCTGAAAGCTCTAGAACATAAAGAAGTTCACCCAAGAGAAGTATATGGCAGGAAATAATCAAACTGAGGGCTGAAATAAATAAAAAGAATAAATAAAATAGAAACATAAAGCAACACAAAGATGCAATGGAACAAATAGTTGGCTCTTTGAGAAAAAAATAAACAAGATAGACAAACCTTTATCCAAACTAAAAGACACAGAGAGAATATCCAAATAAACAAAAATTAGAAACAAAAAGGGAGACAGAACAACATACACCAAGGTTATACAGAAAATCATAAGGACATATTTTAAAATCTGCACTCCATCAAATTTGGAAAATCTAAAAGAAGTAGATAATTTTCTCCATAGGTACTGTTTACCAAAGTTAAAACAAGATGAAATAACTTAAACAGAACTATAATCCCTAAAGAAACAAAAGCAGTCATTAAAAGTCTCCCAACCAAAAAAAGCCTGGCATCAGAGAGCTTTAGCAAAGAATTCTACCAGAATTTAAAAAGGAGATAATATCAATATGCCTCAAATTTCTTCACAAAATGGAAACAGAAAGGACTTTTCCTAATTTATTGTGAGACTACAGCTACCCTGATACACAAGCAACCACATAAAAACTCAACAAAGAAAGAAAATTATTGACCAATTCACCTCATGAAAAAACATGCAAAAATAGTGAATAAAATGCTAACAAACAGAATCCAAGAACACATCAAAAATAGCATCCACCATGATAAAACAAACTTCATTCCAGAGATGCAAGGATGATTCAACATAAAAAAAATCAGCAAATATAA
Organism: Myodes glareolus; assembly: GCF_982192425.1. NCBI lineage: Eukaryota > Metazoa > Chordata > Mammalia > Rodentia > Cricetidae > Myodes > Myodes glareolus. Next base: position 6,577,095 of record NC_142049.1, read on the forward strand.
ATATTCACCATATAAAGAAACTGAAAGATAAAACACATGATCATCACATTAGAAACTGAAAAGGCCTTTGTCAAAAGTCAATACCCTACATGAAGAAAATCCTGGAGAGATTAGAGATAAAGGGAGTATACCTAAGCATGCTTTATTATACCTAAGCATAATAAAGGCAATTTACAATAAGTCTATGGAGAACAATAAAACTTAGAAAAATAACTCAAAGCAATTCCACTAAAATCAAGAACAAGACAAGGCTGTTCACTCTCTCCATATCTCTTTGATGTAGTACTTGAAGTTTTAGCTAGAGCAATAAACAAAGCAGAAGGGAATACAAACTGGTAAGAAAAATAGTCAAAATATTGTTATTTTCAGATGATATGATAGTATACATAAGTGACCCTAAAAATTCAACTCGGGAACTCCTACAGCTGACAAACACTTTCAGCAAAGAGACTGGATACAAGATTAACTTAAAAAAATCAGTAGCCCTCCTACATACAAATGACAAATGAACTAAGGAAGAAATGAGGGAAATAACTACCTTCACGATAGCCTAAAATAATATAAAATATCTTGGAGTAACTCTAAGCAAGCAAGTGAAATACATGTATGATAAAAACTTCAAGTTCACCTAAAGTGGGCATCAGGGGAAGCCAGCTCCTCTTGCTAACTGTTCTTCCCAGTACTTCTGCTCATAGAGTGTAACTTTCAAAAGTAATAAGAACTTGATTCTTTAGTGGAAATGTAAGTGTTGAGAAATATATTCCTCCATCCTTGCAGAGTTTATCCAGTTCTGTCTTCACCCTGGTTTTAAGGCGATCCAGCCACTTCTAGCCTCAGGTACTGAATTCAGACCCACATTTACCTTACTTTGACCAGAAGATCTACAGATTGTGAAAACAAGGCTCACCTGAAAGAAAATGGAGCAATTTTAAACTACAGGTCTTATGAATAATAAATACCCAGGATCATGCTGTAATAGGACCATGAATAGAAACTTGAGTCAAGAGACGGACATCATTTCATTTATAGCTTTTAAATATTTAGATGCATCATATGTGGACCTCCATTTGCAGCCTTGCCCTGCAAATGTAAAAGAAAAGTGCTCATGGAAGATGCCCTTTCTTGGATGCACTATTAAGGACTGATTCTGGACCACCAATGACTATATATCTGATACAAGAAGAAAGCAGCATCTGTGAGATGCTGATGGCTTTCTCGGGCCATGAGTCATCTACATTTAAAGGATTCACTTTGAAAGAGTCATCCTGCTCTTGACAGAAATAAACCTCCTTTTTGTTAGCAGGCAGATTAGAATTGTTGCCCTCGTCTTTGTCGACCCTATACGAGTGCATGTAAATGCATATCTTCAGAAGAAGTAAGTCAACTGTCCAGAGCAAACGCTACTTTACATAGCCAGGACACAAATTGATACTGAAAAATTTGGAGAGCTATGTTTACGTGAACAAGCTTATTTTCTGTCTAAGTATGTTAGTTTTAGGAGAAATACCAGGGAATATTAATATATAAGTTAAAAAACAAATGCTGACAGTAGGCAGTGGGTGAAAAGGGAAACAAATCAGTATGTTTAAAACAAATACCTGCCTTGAAGCTGCAAATAAGTCTTTGACTATCAGTATAATTGTTTGGTCAATGCAGCATGATCAAGACAACTTAACTGATGGGAATCATTCTTCAAGGAGATCATCCCTTACCTTGTTAGCCTTAATGCTGGGGGAGGGAACTTGGTCCTGCCTCAACTCAACATGCTAGGATTCGTTGACTCCCCATGGGAAGCTTTACCATCTCTGAGGAGTAGGTAGGGGATGCGGGGAAGAGGACGGAAACAGGAGGAGGGAAGGGAAAAGGAACTATGTTTGGTATGTAAAGTGAATTTAAAAAGGATGATATAGTGACTCTAAATTTTATGTAGGACATAACAATTTCAAATGCA